>NW_023640920.1:0-7500 GCF_015228065.2 Penaeus monodon | reverse complement strand
GGTGCCCACCCCCAGGCGAATAGGGGGAGCCCACAAGGGTACCCCGGTAGGCTCGGGGAAGTCACATGAAAGAGGAAAATTTTAGAATTAAGGAAAAGTCCCCCAAAGGAGCCCCAGACTACTGGCCTCCCTACCCAGGGGTCAATGCCCGTAAGGGCTACCCTGGTGTAGAGAGAGCTGCGGGTCTGAGGTGGGGTGCGGGACTACGCCTACTGTAGTCTCGTGTCACCTGCAAAAAACAACGCACGAAGGTGCAGGAAAAGTATAAATTTGCTGATAAAATCAGAAATTTCTCTACGTAAATTACGTAATACAACTCAGAAGCAATAGCGCCGAGCGAGACAAGAGGCCCCGGACACCAGGGTAGCTCCTATGGCACAAGGCTTTGAGTCTATTGCTGCTGCGTCTGGACAGAGGTCAGAGCTATTCAAAGTCTCAAACACGAGTGAGTCAACATCTTTTTTTTTTTTTTTTTTTTTTGTTGGATTTCTTGGCTATCAACCAGCGGCATGTGGCCAAGGTTATTAAGCCAATGGATCCTATTTATTCTGTCAATCTAGATAAGGTCATAAAGTTTTGTCTCTCTTAGAAAAGTGATTACTTTAATTATTATTTTTTCGTCATCTGATAAAATGTTAAAAAGGGTGAATTCTTTTTTTTCATGTCGGCAATAATTTGTTATTTTTTGTCTTTGAATATTGTACTTTGTGCATATTAAAAAAATGTGGTTAAGTGTGAGGTTGGTATTGCAGGGGTGACATTGTGGGGGGAATCTTTTTTCAATGTAGGGAGTGAGGTGTGTATATCTCGTTGCGTTGACCCTAAGGCGGGCCAACACCACCTCCTCCCTTCTCTCCTTTCTGTGGGCTGTGTCCCACAGTTCTATGTTTTGTTTTTTGTTTTATTTTATGTGTGAGTTGGAGGTTGGTCCACTCACTTTGCCACAGGAGATGTATTTTGCTTTTATAAGAGCCCACAAAACACCTGAGATCTGTACGGACTATGCTAAGGTCCAGATCGCCAGTTAAACCCGGGGAAAATTGTCAGCCTGCTCATTGCCATGGATACCAGAGGGGCCCTGGTACCCATATTAGCTTGATTGATTTTTTTGGCACCATGTAGCTTACGAAGGGATATTACCCAGAAGTTCATTTTTGGTGGTTTCTAATGATTTAATGCTTTAAGTGAACTTAAGGAATCAGAAAAAAAAAATATTCTATCGTGGGTCGTCGATAGTGCAAAATCAAGGCTTTATCAATGGCAAAAAGTTCAGCAAGAAAGATCGATGTATGATTGGGCCCAGTCTAAAACTTTAGTTCACATTCAGTCGACCTTTACACCCGCACCCACACACTCATCTGTCTTGGACCCGTCGGTATATAAATGAAAAAAAGGGAGATGTTTAACAAGGATCTTCTGAACCTCTGGCGTCCCTCCACCTCCGGCGCCAGGGGCCTTAGCTGATGGAACCCAAGGCTTCCATGATAGAAAAATTGGGGGTTTCCCATGGCGCTATGTTTGACTGAACCAGGGTATCAATGTAGAGAGATCTATACCGACTTTCTCGACGAGGTCGTGGAGTCTCGTGGCAAAGGGCCTAATGCCACTATTGCCATTAGGGTGGCTCGGGACCGAGCCCCCTTTTGCGGCATAGCTCAAGGCTAACTGGCCGCGTCTGAGTCGGAGGGGAGGTACTCCGGGACTCCACCTCAAGACGCTCGATACGAGTGCACTTCAGGGCTCCAAGACACACACGCAAACATGCATTCTCCCACAGCATCCAATCCTTTCAAACTTGTTCTCGATGCCGAAACCATACACGTTTGCCCCCATAATTTTACTTTAGACCTAACCCAGGGCTTTATATACCATTAGCAAAGGGACTGTCTATCAGCTCCCCTTTTACTACCAGAAATGCACTTTAATAAATTTAGTGTTTTTGACATTTATTCTTAACTGACCAATGTGGTCTTTCCAGTTTAGTCTACTATCCAAAAATTTTAGACCTAAAAATTTAGCTGAATTTTGAATAGGTATTGGGTGGTTGTCTAGAGTTACCCTGAGGTTCGGCTTCCCTCCTACGTGAAAAAATTACCCCAATACTCTTTCTAATGGAAAACTTAAAAAACCCACTGGAGGCCCCAGTTATGAATCATATCCAGTGCCAATTGGATGTGTTTTGCTGAGAATTCTGCATTATTGCTGGAATGCCATAATGCACAATCATCAGCGTTACAGTGAGTTTTTAAGATTCCGAGGAGGAGCTGGTAAGATGTCATTGATCATACATAGAAATAATGTTGGTGACAAGACACTTCCTTGTGGGACCCCGTTTGCCTGGACAAAAATGTCCGAAAAAGTGATATTGTCAGAAAATAATTTGACAGCAAACGTTCTTTTCTGAAATAAAATTTTTGAATAAAACAAGGCAAGTTTCCACGTAATCCAAAAGCATAAAGTTTTTGGTAGGCCATATCGCCATTCAGTCGTAGGGTTTTTCTATATCTAAAAAATACTGAAATCAAAATAACTTTTTTGGCAATGGCCTCTTGAATATGATGTCCAGCTTTATAGCTGATCGAGAGTTTTGGCGTCCCCTGCGGAAGCCGCACTGCTCATCAACTAGTAAATTACTGGAATTTAAAAAATGCAATAGCCTATTGTTAAAAAATTCGTTCCATGACCTTGGGATAAAGCAACTTGTCAAACGCAATTGGGCGGTAGGAGATGGCAAGTCTGGGATTACCCCCTCCTTTCAATATGGGAATGATGTGGGCAAAGTGCCATGAGTTTGGAAAAGTGTGGCTTTTCCAAATTTCATTGTACACTTCTAGCAACTTAAAACATGTCATCATGATTAAGATGCTTCAATCATCTCATAATCGAATCTCATCGGGGCCTGGGGATGTTTCCCCTACAGGTTCTAGGGCTCGGACAAGCTCATTCATTGTTAGGTCTTATTATAATCAAAGTTTATCTCCTGTGGCAAAGTGAATAGGTTGCAGCTCAGCGCTTCCTTGGTGGTCAGGAAAAACGGGATGGTAGTTTGCCGAGCTGCTTGTGTAAGAGAAAATGCCTGGCGGTACATTAGCAATGTCTTTAGGATTTTCAAAATTGGTTCCCCCATGAATGATGTTTTAATTTACAAGATGTTTGTTCTTATTGATTTATTGACAGTGGACCAAAACCCCCGATATTTGGTAGAGCTATATTGTAGAGACAAAGCTACGCCAGGAGTCTCTTTTTGCTTGTCTTATTACTCTACGAGCCCCAGCTCTTGCTAGTTGGGGGTTGCAAAAGTTTTCATTTGTGATGTTATTTTTGAAAAGCCTGTAGGCCTTATTGCGTCGGCACAGCGCCCTGTGCAATTGGTGTCCACCATGGAACTCTATGCTTAACGCTATCTGTCGAAGTTTAGGAATGGATAGCAATGCTGCTTCTATAATCGAATTTTGAATATTGTTTACTTTATCATCAATGGTTTCTCAACAAATTCGAGCTTGACGCTCCTTGTGAAGGCGACCCAGTCTGCTCGTTTACGTTAAATTTAGGCGCTGAAGGCGTTCTCACTGTGTCGCATGAATATTTAATCAAAATAGGAAGATGATCGCTTCCCAACGAGTCGTCAATGGTGTGCCAAAAGGCACTTGGCTGCTATTGATGAAGAGACAGTGATAAGTCAATAAAGCTCAAATGGGCCGGTATTATCGTCCACCCGCGTCGGACTACCATCATTCAGAAGGGGCTAGATCAGATCATTAAGCAACTTAACTACTTGCTCATCTCTACCATCCACTCGCAGGAATCCCATGTATGATGAGCAATGAAATCATCTAAAATTAATTTATTTTTTGGCAGACGTTCCGAAGAGCAAAGAGCTCATCATAGGCTATCACTGCATCAGGTGGACAATAAAGTGAACATATAGCCAGATACGTTTCCATTAATTTTACTTTGCATGCGACAAACTCCAAAGTAGAATCAATAGTCACTTCTGTAAAAGGGAGGCTTTGGTGGATGTACATGGCGACTCCGCCTCCACCCCTACCCTCATGGTCCTTCCAACATAAATGGTAGTTTTTCAGCGAAATGACCTTGTCAGAGACGAGGTGGGTTAAGTGCGTTTCTTCGAAAGCATAGGACGGGCTAATAATTTAAGGTCATTTACTTTAGATCTAAGACTTCGACAGTTTCCCTTGTATAATGGCGATGCGAAAATTACGTTTTATGGGGTTTGGAAGTGCCTTGTCCACCAGTTTTTTTCTTCTTTTTTTGGGAGGGGGATGCCTCCTCTCCCTCGCTTCCCGGGGACCTCTCTCGGGATAGTTTGGAGGGCAGAAGCCCCCATGTCCGGGACCTCCTGATGAGGGAGACGACTGACAGATTGCGATCTGCTTCTCTCACGAGAAACCGATCGCGAGCCAGACGAAGTCCTCACAGGAGTACCCCGGACGGGAAGGTGCGCTCCGGACTGTGATTCAGTATCATCCTCCTTATGATGTTTAGACTGGGTTGATGCAGTCATTTGATCAACCAATTTGGTCAGGTGATATACTTTAATATTTAATTCTTTAACGGTCTGTTTAAGTTCAGCAATTTCTTTATCCTTAGCTGCAAGCTGTTGACTGACATTACTTGCACTAGGGGTGGTGTTAGTTACTGCTTTAGCATAGGAAGTATCGGGTTTGTGTGTCAAACTTTCCACTTCCTCTTAGCTTCAGATAACTAATTCATTTCTTTTCATATATGCTAAAGTCTCGGTTTTCCTTTTTCAGGATGCTACACTCAGCAGATCCCGACTGATGGGAACCTCCACAATTAGCACATTTGGAAATCTGGCTAGTACATGTAATGGTGTCATGGGCTTCAGCACATTTACGGCATACAAATTACTCGAGTCTTTATCAATACATCTTAATGAGGTGTGTCCGAATTTTGGCATCTATTTCAATGAATTTGGGTTTGGATATAAGGTCTTACTTGAACACGTTCATAACCGACATTGACATATTCTGGAATTTTATTCAAAGCAAAGGTCAAAAAACACAGTCCAGTTTTCGTTCGCACATTCCCGTCCTTCTTGGTCATTTCAATGAACGTCCACTACGTCTTGGTCCCTTTATGCTCTCAAAAATTTCACTTTCTTCCATCGTCCTCAAATCCCTGTGAAAGATTACTCCCTTACAGGTATTTGGGCCAATAGGAATAGTTACTTTAACCGAAGATCATGAATTTGCGGTCAGCTTAAGTAAATCCTTAATTGGGGGGTTGTATTGGGACTTTAACAAGGAGCTTCCATCTCGCATTTTTGACAAAATCAAAATCGCCGTTTCCCCTGACCATCAAGGACCTTTTGATGATAAAGGGGTTCACGTTCAAAGCGATTGATTTTCATTCACGCATTTTACATTCGCGAAAACCCTTGCATTCTCGGTGGGGATTTTGAAAAATGGGCTTCTGTTCTGTCGTTTGTGGGGGTTCCGTTGTTCAGGGTCGAGTTTGTCAAGGAGTGGTCATGAGTCGCCCTTCCTCCTTGAGGAGGAGAAGGGGTAGCCGGGGTATCATCCATCCTGGGGATCGGACCAGGTCCGACCCTTTGCTCAAAATCGTTCTCCTGAAGGGGTTTAAAAACTCTTAACTTTTGGTATCAAACCTAACAGCAATAGCTAAGAGAGAGTAAATCAGTATTTCGTCCTCTACCCCCCCGTGGAAGCCTGGTTGCGTTCTCCAGTACCACAGAGAGGATCGAGTTATGTGGAGGGACACCCCTTACGCCGAACTTGCCTAGTGCGAAGGGGCGGTAAGTCGGTGCCCACCCCCCCGGCGAATACGGGAGCCCACAAGGTACTCCGGTAGGCTCAGGGAAGTCACATGATAGAGGAAAATTTAGAATGGAAAAAAAAGTGCGCCCAAAGGACGCCCAGATACTGGGCCTCCCTACCCAGGGGTCAATGCCCGTAAGGGCTACCCTGGTGTAGAAGAGAGCTGGGGTCTGAGGGGGTGCTGACTACGCCTACTGTAGTCTCGTGTCACCTGCCAAAAACAAAAGCACTGAAGGTGCTGGCAAAGCACAAAAAATGATCTGTAATTTACAGGATTTTACTTTAATTTAATTTACGTTAAATAAACTCAGGAACAACAAAGTCAAGCGAGACGAGAGGCCCCGGGCTCCAGGGTAGCTCTTGTGGCACAAGACTGAGTTTATTGTTTCTGCGTTATGACCAAGGTGTTTGCTCGACAAAAGCTGAAACACGAGTGCTGGGGAGTCAACATCTTTTTTTTTTTTTTTTTTTTTTTTTTTTTTTTTTGGATTTCTTGGCTATCAACCAGCGGCATGTGGCCAAGGTTATTAAGCCAATGGATCCTATTTATTCTGTCAATCTTTTATAAAGGGCATAAAGTTTTTTCTCCCCTTTGAAAAGGCAATTACTTTACTTATTATTGTTTCATTATCAGATAATAGATTTGTTGTTGTGAAAGGTATATTTTTTATTCTGCAGTAATTTATTAAGGTTTGTCTGTTATTGTATCTATGGCAGGTTATGAGGAAATGGGCTATTGTAAGATGGTTTGTGCAAATTGGGCACTGTGGAGGGAATCTTTTTTCGATGAGTGGCGTTAGGTGGGTCATTCTTGTGGCGTTTGTTCTTAGGCGTGCCAACACCACCTCTTCTCTTCTATTTCTTCTGTGGGCTGTGTCCCACGTTTCTATTACTGTTTTGTGTTTGTTGGATATGTCTAGGTTGGTCCACTCACTTTGCCACAGGAGATGTATTTTTGCTTTTATAAGAGACACAAAACACCTGAGATCTGTACGGACTATGCTAAGGTCCAGATCGCCAGTTGACCCGGCTAATTTTTCAGCCTGTTCATTTCCCTGGATACCAGAGTGGCCTGGTACCCATATTAGCTTGATTGATTTATTGGCACCATGTAGCTTACGAATGATATTACCCAGAAGTTCATTTTTGGTGGTTTCTAATGATTTAATGGCTTTAATGAATATTGTTTACTTTATCATCAATGGTTTCTCCAACAAGTTCGAGCTTGACGCTCCTTGTGAAGGCGACCCAGTCTGCTCGTTTTACGTTAAATTTAGGCGCTGAAGGCGTTCTCACTGTGTCGCATGAATATTTAATGAAAATAGGAAGATGATCGCTTCCAAACGAGTCGTTTAAAAGGTGTGCCCCAGGGACTTGGCTGCTATTGATGAAGAGACCAGTGATAAGTCAATTTAAAACTCAAATTACCGGTATATTTGTCCACCCGCGTCGGACTTTCCTCATTCAGAAGGACTAGATCAGACTCATTTAAACAAACTTCACTACTTGCTCAAACCCCCACCATCCACCGCAGGGAACCCCATAACGTATGATGAGCATTAAAATCAGCTAAAATTACTTTTTTTTTGGCAGACGTTTCCCGAAGAGCAAAGAGGGTCTCATAGGCTATCGCTGTATCAGGTGGAAAAATAAAGTGAACATATAGCCAGATACGTGC
>NW_023640919.1:0-10910 GCF_015228065.2 Penaeus monodon | reverse complement strand
GTTTTTTTGGGGGTTTTTTTTTTTTTTTTTTTTTAAAAAAAAAATAATTTTTTTTAAAAAAAAAAATTTTTTATTTTTTTTTTTTTTTTTTTTTTTTTTTTTGGGGGGGGGGGGGGGGTTGTGTGGGGTTGGTTTTTGGGGGGGGGGGGGGGTTTTTTTTTTTTTTTTTAAAAAAAAATTTTAAAAAAAAATTTTTTTAAAAAAATTTAAAAAAAAAAATTTTTTGGGTTTAAAAATTTTTTTAAAAAAAATTTTAAAAATTTTGGGGGCCTTTTTTTTTTTTTTGGAAAAAAATTTTTTTTTTTTATAAGGTTTTTTTTAAAAAATTTAAAAAAATTTTTTTTAAAAGGGGGGGGGGGAAAAAAAAAGGGGGGGGAATTGTTTTTAAAACCAAAAAATTTTTTTTTTTTGGGGGGGGTTTTTTTCCCCCTTTTTTCCCCTTTTTTGGGAAAAATTTTTTTCCAAAAACGGCTAGTGCACACATACCCCACATTTGATTTAAAAAGAATGAATAATTCCCCCGAGGGAGTGGTTTGGGGAAGCAAATGAGGGGGATTTTAAACCCCAAGAGGGTTCCCCCTTTAAAACTCAGTCACCAAAGCCCTTCCCCGGACTACACACATGTATACCGGGGTACAATTTGGGGTGGATGTAATTTTTTTTTCTTTTGGGTTCCCTTTTTTTTAAAACACACATAACATAAAAAACCACACCCCACCATACACAAACACTACACACAAGCCCCCTACCCACACGGACACACACAACACCTTTCACCCACACTTAAAACCCCACACACGCACCACATGCACACGGGATTTCGCACGGCAAAACCCCACCCCACACAAAAACAATACATACATACATACATATATTTTCTAAAATAGGGGTTTTGGACATAGATATATTTTATTCCCTATAATATTAAAATACAATATTTATATGTAAATTTTATAATTTATATATATATTATATATATATATATATATATATATATATATCTTATATATATATGTCTTAAAAATTTTATATATATATAATATTATATATATATAAAATATATTATAATATTAAAATATTTAAAACCCTATATGTATTTCATATATGTGTGTGTGTGTTGGTTTTTTGGGGTGTGGGCATGTGTTTGTTTTTACATTTATCTATGTGTATATATTTGGCCCTATTATACCCTGTACATCTACGTAATGGTGTACGTTGCACATTATTTGAAAAAACCCGAGGGATAACTTCCCGGAAGGGAAAATAAACCCCCGGGGGTTGTTTACTCCCTTAAAATTTTCCAGCTGGTTTCCAATTTAAAATTTAGTATTTTTTAACCATAAAGTATATGTATTTCAACATTGGGTTTTTAAAATTTAAAAAAAGGGTGTTCGCAGGATTTATTTGTTTCCTTTAAGAGACTCAATACTTTTTCTTATTTTTCTGTAACCTTTCCAAACGAGATTTTAAAAAAAATATTAAGGACAATTTAACCCCAAAAATATAACTGTGTTCATATGATACATACTTTTATAATTTTACATATAAAACACACCCAAAAAATATATTATTACATATATAATATTATATAATATATATTATATATATATATATTTATATTATATATATATTTTTATATATTTTGTATATATATAATATATATATATTATATATATATATTTTATATAATAATATATATATATATATCTGTGGTGTGGGGTTTTGTGTGTGTATATAAAAATATATATAATTTTATTATATATTTTATTATATATATATATTATATTATATTATATACCCTTATAAAATATTTATATATATATACCTATTACCCTATTTACATATATATATATATATATATATAATATATATATAATAAATATATTATATATATATGGAGGGCTGTGTGAGACCACGGTCCCTTTTTTCCCAAAGCGTGTCTCAGTGCTCCCATGATCCCAAATACCTCTGCCTTTTAGCGAGGAGGGGTTGTCTGTTACCCCATGGGTATTTTGGCATCCCTTGCTGCAAAGCCGGCGGGGGCCCGCAGTGTGGGGCAAGGGATCGACCGATCCCCCCTGTGTAATATTTTTTAGGGCTCCCCGGGGGGGTGTGGGTTTTCAATTCCCTTTTTTTTAAAAATCCTTTTTTTAAAACCAAAAAAACTTTATTTTAAAAAAATTTTTTTTTTTTTTTTTTTTTTTTTTTTTTTTTTTTTAAAAAAAAAAAAAAAAAAGGGTGGGAAAAAAAAAAAAAAAAAATTTTTTTTTTTTTTTTTTTTTTTTTTTTACCTTGCTGTTTTTGGTTTTTTTTCCTTTTTTTTGGGCCCTTTTGCCCAAAGGGTTTAAGGGTGGGGTTCTTTGGGGGGTTTTTTTTGATGGGCGTTTTAGCCCCCTGGCTGGTGAGACAGCCAGGAGTTGTTTGCAAAACCGTTTCTTGTTCTAGGGTCTGACTATTTTGTGTCTTAGGTTGTGTTCCGGGACCTGATGACCTTTGAAAGAATTTTGCTGCTTTTGATCAATTCGTGGGGCCAAGGGGAAAAGGTTTGTCTCCACTAGGAGGGTTAGGACCTTCGCCCCCCCTTGGGCCCCCAAATGACCCGGGCGGCTTCTTTTTTGGACTGTCCCCAAATCGGTCTTTATTTTTCTTTGATCCCAATCAGAGCAGGGAGGCTTTCTACAATGGGCCTGACAGCAGTAGTAGAATGATCTTAGTACTCTGTGTCGGGCCCCCTATGCGTCTTCCACTCTTCCCTTCATGACAGCGTCTTGCTTTTTTCGGTCAGCAGGTAGGGCCTCCTGGGGGAAGGAGAGGGCCCGGTCTATCCTTCCCCCAAGGTACAGGTATTCCTGAACCCACCCCAAAAGTCCTTTCCCCGGTTTTTTTAATTTGTGCCTTGAACTCCTGTCTCAAAGCCAGGGCCCTTGGTTTGGCTGCAGGACTTTAGTCCTGTCCCCCAAACACTCCTCGGATCCCAAGTCCAACAACGCGGGGCTTTTTTAGGCAGTGTGCCCCAGTGGGATGATAGCAAGATGTCGCATAGGGATAATCTTGCACCCCTGGGGGTTTTTATGTTGGGATACAGGACATTAGTGTTTAAAAAGACGGACGGGAAAACCCCCACCTGTGGCGTTCCTTTTTCTATGGATGTGCTTTTATAGGTGCCCTTTGGAATTTTGACTCTGGCTGTTTATTCGTAAAGTATTTTCCACACCAACCCAAAAGACTTACCCTTTTTCCTTTTTTGGATCAGGCTCTCCCTAAATGGCAAAGGACTCCAATTCAAAGCCTTCTCCGGTCAGAATATTTCCACAGATGCCCCGTGTTTATTGTGTAAAGGCGTGGCTATGCTGTGCGCGTGCTCTCCCCCTGGTGAACCTGGAGGTTTTTCGTGGGGGGGCTCCCATTTTCCTTGGAGGGGGGTTCAGTACCATCCTCTCGGAGTCTGGCCAGACAGCTGAGGAAGAGATGGGGCGGTACTTCCCCGGTCCTTTTTTTTAGGGAGGGGGAACTAGGTAGCCCTCTTCAGCTTGGGGTAGAGTGGAATTTTCCCCGGGGCCCTGTTGATGAGTTGCAGGAATGAAAAGCTCACCTACCTTTTTTCCCGGGCGGAGATGATGGGGAAACAGACCCCCGTCATCGCCGGGGCTATTGCGACTAGTTTTGTGTGCTCTCTTTTCCCTCGAGAAAGATAAGTCTGATTATCGGGTTCACTCCCCTTTCTCTGATGTGAGAAAGTCTTTCGGGTTGTAGGCTTTTCTTGTCTTGCCCTCATTCGGCGGGCAGACGTCGCTGCTCTTTCTGCAGAGAACCTTGCGCCAGTCTTTTGGCCTCTCCCTGGGGGCGGGTGCTCTCTCGGGGCGAGCGGTGGGGGCTCGTTTAAACCCTTTGCCATAGCTCTGAGAGGGTGGTAGGGTGACGAAAATCACCCTTCCCAGCCACTTTTTCCTGCTCATTTGCTGGCATTTTCCCTTTGGGCATCCTCACCGCCCCCCTTAGGAGGGCATTTTGTCGGGGGTTTTTGCCTTTGGGAAATGTTTTCGGCACATGTTTCCCCTGGGTTGACCCCCCCTAACTCGTCTTTTAAGTCCCGGGCGCCTTGTGACTCCGGGCCCCAGGCCGATTTTTGGGTATGGTCAGTGAGGTGCCCCCAAAATGCATTTACAAGTCGGCTTGTACACTTCCACTTTTCGCTCGTTTGGGTTCATTGCTTCCAGACAGCGGGCCAAGGCGCTCTGGAACCCCCATTGGGCCTTTGTCTTTTTTCCCATTTTTGGATTCGGTCGGGGTATTTCGGCCCCCACTATCCTGGGGGTTTTGTTATAGTGCCAAAAGGGGTCACTGTGACGTCTCATCGACACGCCAGCCATCCTCTCCACCAATCGCAGGGGCCGGGGTTGGGGTCTAGGACCCCTCCTCTCCATGCGTTGGCCCCGGGCGTTGGGGAAAGGCACCCGGGGGGAATGTCCGAGCCGTTGGCTATGTGACGGCCACCGCCCCGGTGCCCTGCAGGGAGCGGGGGGGGTGGTTGCATTGAAGCTCCCCATGTCACTGGGTCTGTGGGGGGAAAAGAATACCTGGTGAGTTAAGCTATAAGTGTGGCCTCTGTACCTTTTACAATTTCAGGGTCCCCCGGCCCATTAATCCCCGACGGAAAGAGTTAAAACATTTTCTCCACAGTGCGGTGCTCGGCTTTTGGGGAGCGGGGAATTGTTGCCTTCACCAGGTCATCAGGCCTTTTTGCCATCGGAACGTGGCACGCGTAGACGTGTACCCCAACGAACAGCTTCCGTGAAAATTGTCTCCTGGAGCATGACGTGTCAATGCTCTTGATCGACTATTGCGTGGAGGATGGCACTCCTTGGGGAAAGCCACAGATTTTCCATGCAGAAACTTAGATTGCGTGTCATGATTTTTCTAATTGATAGTTACATCAAGACATCGTCACTTGGGGTTTGAGGGTCGGGTCTGAAAACTCCTTTGTGAGATCCTCACTGCTTGAGGACCTCTTTCGGTGTCAGGCTACCCCTGGATCCACTGGGGGGGGGAGAGTTTTTGGTAGCTCTGCTTTTCGTCTTTGGCTTTTTCTCGGGCCAGGCTGTTTTGTGCTTTGGGCGGCCTTCCCGGGGCAGGCTCAGCTTCTTCTGATTCGGCTTGTGGACTGAATCACCTGTTGCTTGCCTGGAGGATAGCCTGGGTAGGGTCTGCCTGTGAGGGGTATCGGCTTGGAGAGGGGGGGGATTTCGACCTGGGCTGAGGGAGAGGGTTGGGCTGATTTGGCCTTCTCCATCTTCCCTTTCCCTTTTTTGTTTTCACGGCTGTTTTAGTGTCTCATGGCAAATTGACTGCCTTTCCGCCTCTTCCTCGGTCCTGGGCAAAGGTATGCCCTGCTGGACCACAGCAGTGATCAGGGTCGACATGTCCCCCTGTGAAGAAAGTCTTTTGGGCGGGGGGACCGTGTTTTTGTGTTGGAACCTTTTTTTCCTGTGGGTTCCCCTGCACTTGCTTCACTTGGGGGAAAACCTGGTTGTCGGAGATCTCCGGTTTCGGCTGGGGGGCAGCTTTCCCTTTCCTTTAGGAGGTCGGGAAGCCTTTTTCGTTTTGTTCCTCCCCCCGACTAGGGCTGGGGGGGGAGGAAAAATGTCTGGCGCTTTTTTGGCAACCTCTTCCGTTTTAGGGCCGCCCCTTTTCCCGACAGAGCAAGCCCGGCTCCGGCGTGATGCCCCTTGCACAGTTAGGACATTTGGCTGTTTGTCCCCTTTTCTTTTTTATGTCTTGATGCACACCTCAGTTTGGTCCTTCACGACACCCCTTTTGGCTTGGGTGTAATTAGCCTGGTGGGGTCCGTCTTCTGGGACTTGAAACACCGAAATGGTTCAGGCACTAAGTCGTGGTTGTAGGTACCCCAGTTCCCCCATCAAGGGGGGAGCTTGGGTACCTTTCATGGTCACCAGGGTTGCCTGGGTTTTTGGGTCTTCCCCCTTTGACAATCGGGGGAAGCCCCCCGGGCCTGTGGGTGTGATGTTTTCACCTCCACATCGTATGGACTGAGAAGCCCAATAGCACCCTCTTGACCTCTTCCCTCGGGGGTTTAGGGCGAGAGGCCATTTCCCCCCTTTTTTTTTAACCCTTTTCTCCTGCAGGAAACAAAGGGGGGTTTATCTTTGGGCCGATGATCTGCCCTATCTCGCGCAACCCGGGTCGACAGCCGGGTTTTGCGCTGGCTCTCCAATGCCCTTACCATTTTGGGAGGGGATTGTCGAAACCTTGGGTTTTAAAGGGGGGCCTTAAAATGCGGGAAAAGCCTTGGGGGGCCAACTCGCCCCTCAGAGTCGACCCGGCCTCGGCGTTTTGGTCCGCCCTTTTGGCTTTGGGGGTTGCTCGTGGAGGCACCAGCTGTTTCGGTGGTTCAGCTGGTGTCCTGATTCTTCAGTGGGGGCTCTGAGGGGGGCTCAGAGACCTTCCTGGTTGGGGGCTGGCCTGGAGGGCCAGCCGAGAGTCCCTCTGTTGGGCAATCTGGGGACAACAGTTTTTACATATTTTTTGTTTTTCCCCATCTTGGCAGCAGGCATAAGTTCATCTGTGCTCGGGTTTTTTTTGCCACCCCGGGGGCACGTAAGGCTTCAGGGTGGTGCCCTGGTCTGGGCCTTGCCCGGGTCGTAACATAAGGTCTGTCTGTGGGGGATTTTTATTTAGTTTTCCTGTACTTGGCAGTGCTTTATTCATCACGCCCCCCCCCCCACGGAGTTCCCAAAAAGGGGAACGAGTGCGAACCCAAAGTCAACAGCAAACCCGGGGTGATGGGAATTACGCACCCAAATTTGCCGATTTGCACGGTACAAAACGGACTGTTTGGGGACCAACGGCAGCATGATCTTTACCCTACCTCCCCAGGGAGACCGCCGATTGACCCGACGGGCTGGATCAGGCCCCTGTTTGCCCAAAAAGAGGACCAAAGAGGCGGTTGCTAGCCCCAGGGGTATCGTGCACGGAAAACCTCCCCCAGGGCTCCCGTCTCCCCCCCCCACAAGGGGGGCCACGCACGGCAAACACTGGGTAGGTGTCAACCTCGGGGTATCCCCGAGGGGATCCCCTTCACCCCACAGGACCAATTTATGGGGGAAAACCCCCCCTCCCCCCCAGTGAGGGGGAAAGGGGGGCCCTTTTACTTTTTCCAGGCATTCCTCTCCGCTCCCCGGGGGGGACCTGTACCCTTTTTCAAAATGAATCCCTCTTTTCTCTGAAACGCCCAAAGGTTGTTTTCCCCCATTGAAAAGAGGGGGGTCCTCCCCTTTCCTGTCATTCTTCATCCTTTTGGAACAGCCCGGGCCACAGTTTTTTCACCACAGTGAGGGGGAGAACTTAAAATTTTTTTAGGAGGTTCCTATGGGAGGGCGTTTTTTTAGGTGGTCCCTTCCCCCTTTAAAAAATCCAAGGAGTTTTTACCCCATGAGAAAGGGTGGGTTCTGTCCCGTTCCCTAAGTCCTTTGTCCCTCTGGAAAAAAGCCAACCACAGACGTTTCCATCACTAGGGAGAGGAGCTGACTTTTTTCCCGAGTTTTTTTGGCAGGGGGGATTTAACGTAGTCCCTTTCTCTCTGAAACCCCAAAGTTTTCCCCCTCAGGGGAGAGTAGAGGGGCCTGTCCTGTTCCAGTAAGTTCCTTCATCCCTCTAAATAGTCAACCACAGACTATTTCATCACAGTGAGGGGAAAAGCTACTTTTTATCCAAAGGTACTTCCTATCACGGGAATTTATGTTCTGTCTAGCAGCTGCTTAGACAGAACCTGGCTAAGGCCCGACAAGGGGGTCTACCCCCTTCGCCCTATTCGAAAGAAAAAGAGTGGCAGTCATAGATGGTTGCCAGACCAACCCCAACAAAAAAATGGGAAAATCTATGCACCCGGGGGGAAGGGGAGGCCCCTTTTAAGGCCCCCAGACAACCCTCCCCCGCGGGAGGTAAAAGGGCTGCCCACGTCCCACACGCGCCCGAAATGGGGGCCAGTTTTACCAAAGGTGGCACAGATCATCCTAATGCCGAAAATTCGCAAGGAAAGAGTAGGCTAGAGGGCCGAAGCTACTGAAGCACTACTCGTGGCATCAAAAAATGGGGGGGGCGTCACCCTCCGGTAACGCGGAAGAGCCGAGGCCGAGATTGCATGGGGCCGGGGGCGGTCATCTTTTAATATGCCCCTGCAACAGCCACACGACGAGGGGTCATGGCTCATGGTAACTCGTTGGCGTTGCTCGGTACCCCGGGGCCCCCGTCCGCCACCCCTTTCCGGAACCGATCACCCCCCCTCTCTGAATCGTCCAATTAAGGACCGATTCACCGCAGGGAGAGAGGGGGGGAGCCTGTTCATCTGTTCCTCTCTGTAATGGCCACCGATTTCATGAGCGAGGCGTAATCTTGAAGCGGCCACGGGTTTGGGTGGCCATTATCTCAGATAAAAAATTAAAACTTCCGTGTCGTCTGGCAAAAATAAAACTTGTTCAATGCACTGTACAATCAAGAACATGATCCTTTCAAAAAAGAAAAAAGAAATAAAGAAACAAAATTCCCAAACCTAGGGTGGGGAGAGAATTTCGAGTCGGTGCGAAAACCCAGTACCCCCGAACCTCAACCAGGCCCCGGGTTTAACCTGGATTCGACCCCGAATCCTATCGAAAAAACCACGTAGCAGGCGAAGCTTTAACAAAGAATAAAATAAGACCGCATCTCTTCACACGGTTCTCCCCAAAAAGTGTTATCTAAAATAGATAGAAACATTTTTTAAAACTTTTCAATGGAAAAATAAGACGGCAGCTTTTAACATGTGTCAATAAACACAGACTCGACTAAATCTTTTTAAAGAGAACCCCGAAAATATTTCCCCCCCATTAAATCTTATTTACAATTCATAATACATTTGATATACAGTGTCACCTTTTTAAAAGAAAAAAAATTATATATAATTTAACCCCAGTGGATCTTTTAAGTTATTAGGGCTGCAAGGGAGGCCCTAGGGAAAAGAAAGAGGAAGCACGCTCTTAATTTTCATTCGCCACCCCAAAGGTGAGGATGAGTAGTTGTTTAAAAAATGTTCACGAAGCAACCCCCGTATTGAAGTACTAAAACGATAGTCCGAAAATTTTAATGATAATTTTGAAATTGGCGTTTCTCCAAAACAAATGGTTTCAAAAGGTTTAATTTAAATTAATTTCTGGAAGTAGCCCCGCCCCAAATTATCCTGAAACGTAACCAGCCAAAATGATAATACCAAATATGTGTTAATAATTGTAATTGATACTTAATCGACCGGGGGTCGATATATATATAACACTATGTGAAACACACACAACCCAACATTCACATACACATACACCCACACAATTCATTCTATTTGTGTATATAATATTATATGAAATATATAAAATATTATATATAATATATATAATAATATAACAAATTTTATATATAATGCATTTATTATGGTATGTATGTATGATATGTTTTATATACATACATATATATATTATTATAGAGTTGTATATATATTATGTATGTAATTTTATTATATTAAATTTTAATATATATTATAATATATTACAAAATTTTTATAATAATTATATATATATATATATATATATAATATATATATATATATGTGTTGGTTTTTTTTGTGGTTTGTGGTAAAAAATTATACTTTAAAATTTTATTTTTTATAAAATTTTTTTTTTTTGGGTTTGGGGGGGTTTTTGTTTTTTTTATTTTTGGTGTGTGTGTGTGTTGTGGTTTTTTTTATTTGTTTATTTTTTTTTTTTGTTGTTTTGTTTTGTTTTATATTTTTTTTTTTTTGTTTTTGTTTTTATATATATATATATTATATATATATATATATATATATATATTTTTTTTTTTGTTTTTGTTGTTTTTGTTGTATTATATTATGTTTTTTATTTTTTTGTATTGTTTTTTTTTTTGTGTGTGTGTGTATTTTGGAAAAGCATTTATATGTTATATATATATATATAATATAATATAAAATATATATATATATTAAAATTATTTTTTATATTTTATTATGTATTTTACATAATCATATATATATTATATATATATATTATTATCTTTAAAATTTTTTATACTAAAAATTTTTTAAATTATACATATTCTATTTTGTTTTAATACACACATATATATATTAAATAAAAATGTTGTACCCCCCTGTGACTTGTTCTACTACCATTAGAATTAGTCCACACACACACGCGCGCGCCACGCACACCACATACACACACCACCACACACAGCCCACATATGTCTGTATTTACCAACTTTATATTATATATTATTTTAAATATATAAAATTTTATATATGTAATATTATATTTATATATATATGCATATGCACACCATACCCACACACATACACCACACCACACACACCCCCACCACCCCACACCCCCACACACACACACACACAAACACACACACCACACAAAACCCACCCCTCAATACACATACAGACACCACACACACCACACACACCACAACACACACACACAAACCCCAAATTTATATATATTATATATTATATATATATATTTTAATATATTATTATATTCATACAAATTTAAAATATAAAAATATATATATATATATATATATATAAAATTATTAAAAATATATTATGTGGTGTGGGGTGTGGTGTGGTGTGGTGGGTGTGGGGGTGGGTTGGTGGGGTGGTGTGTGCAGGGGTTGTTGGGTGTATATATGTATTTACACACACCACACAAAAACCACACACACACACACACCCCAAAATATATATATATAAAATATATAATATATATAATATATATATATTATATCAATATTATAAATTATATGTATATATATTGAATATATATATATAATTTTAAATTTAT
>NW_023640918.1:0-10910 GCF_015228065.2 Penaeus monodon | reverse complement strand
ATATTTATAATAATATATAGAATATATATATATTATTATATATGTATATATGTTTATTTATATATGTATATATATGTTATTATATATTTAAATTTTTTAAATTTTATAATATATATAATATGATAGGAATAATAACTTTTAAATAATATATTATATATTATATTAATTATATATTACTTATATTATATATAATTAATTTTTATATATAATTTTATATATATAATATTTATAATTATTATGAATAAATTTAATAAATTTATTAAATATAGATAATGGTTTAATAATTTATAACAAAACATTAAAATTAGTAAAATAAAATCAGTTTCGGAAATTTTTTGTTTAATCTCTACTTATTCATTGAATTAAGATTTAAATATCTTTTTTTGCTATAGTGGATAAGAAATTTTTCTTTATATTATATCTATTTTTTTAAATTTTATTATTTTTATTAATGTGAATTTTGATTGGTAAAATTAAATTAGTCTTATTATATGTTTTTATATTTTAATTTTATCAATTTTGTATTTTGTTTGTAAAAATTTTTAATATACTTTTTACTTATATTATATTTTAATAATATTAATTATTTTGATATTTTTAAATTTTTAATTTATTTCACAAAAAATATTTCATTAGAAATAGATACATTTTAATATTATTTTATAATAAATTAAAGTTATTAAAATGTAATTTCTTTATAAGATTAATAAAATTTAAAAGGGGTTTATTTTTGTATAATTATTCATTATCATTAAGGGGATAATTGAAAATTTTTGAAAAATATTTTTCTAAAAAGAATAACATGTATTTATTGAAAAATAAAAAGGAACACAGTTATGATTTTGATTTAAATAGTTTTATATTTTAAATGGAATGGGAGGTTTTGAATTTTTTAAAATTTCTTGGTTTGTTGTTTTTTATATGTAATTTTAACCAAAAAATTTTTTTAAAAAAAAATAATTTAAATCCAAATAAAAATTTTAAAAATTGATTTTGACTTTTATCTGTTCTTATTTGTTTTCTTAAATGTATAATTTGTATTATTTGAATAAAAAAATTAATTTATCCTTTGTTTTTTTTCTGTTGAGGGGTAAATTTTAGGAAAAGGTTGTTTGGATTTTTGTGAGCAAGGCCCTCTTTGCACGGATTCAAAAAAAAATAAATTACTTTTAAAGTTTTAAAGGGGATGTTGGTCAAAGGATTAAAATTTATTTAGTTAATGTGTTAATTATTTATGGGGAAAACAAAGTAAAATCCGTAATTTTCCATGTCTTAAGGGAGTGATTTAAAGGCCAAGTAAATTTTGGGCGCCGGGATTTAGCGGAAAATAAAAAAGTTTTTGGAGGCCATTTCGGGAAATAAGCATAAAAGAATTTGAGTGCAAGAAAAATTTTTTTTTAAAAAGGGAAACATTTTCAAAATTACAAAATTTTTCAAGGGAATTTTAAAAGAAAACCCTAATAGGCAAGATTCAATTTTAAAAATTTAGTTTGTCCATCAAGGTTGATTTAAAGGACCCTTTGGAGTGAATTGTTTCTCACACAATGGGTCAAATGACTAAATCCAAACATTGGTGTGGAAAACTTGTGGGCTAAAGGACGGGAATTTTCCAGGAAGAGGAAAATTTTTGGGTAGTTACTCATATTTTTAAAATTTCATGAAGGGGATATTTGTGTCATGAAATTTAAATTAGGATAGCCATTTTTTTAAAATTTAAAAAATAATTTTTGGGAATTTATTGGTTTATTATTTTTTTTTTATGAAGTAAAGGACTAACCCCGGGGGTTGGATCCTACGTCATAAACTTTTTCCCTTCCCAAGGTTTAATGTTTTTGAAGAATCAGTAAATTTGCGCAATGACAGAGAAGGGGAGGGGTTTGGGAGGGGGGGAAAGGGGAATGGGAAGGAGGGTACCTGCGAGTGGAGAAAGGAGTGATAATCGGGGAGATGAAGCTAAGGTAAGAAGTGGGGGTTTGGGATAGTTATTTTAGTGAGGGAAAAAGGGGGAATAAAACAAGCATGGGAGAGAGAAAGGGCACGGTCGGTAGAAGGGTATCCCTGTCGTGTACGGGCCCCCAATTGGGGGGGAGCAAAAGGCGCCTGTCTAAGCGAATACCACAGTGAGGTTTGTATCAAGATGGGCAAGGAGAGAAAGTTGAGGCGGGGAAGTAGATATGGCACCTAATAAAGAGTGGAGAGGATCAAAGTAACATGAAGATAAAGGGAGGTTTTGCAATCGACCCCCGATATGGGGGTAGAGTTTTTAAGATTCGAAGACGGGGGAAAGGGCTTTTTTTTTAATGGTAAATAGGGTCTCCCCGGACATTTTGGAGAAAAAAGACCCTAGGAATTTGCCAGAGGAGCGGCAGGGAGGGGAGTGCCATATAAAAAGAGGGGGGGTAGGGGCCCTACACTTGGTGAGAAAAAGGATGGAGAAAGTTTTAGAGGTAGAAAGTGTAAGCCATGGTTTGGGCCAGAAGATATGATAGATTGCAGATTGAAGAAATGGTAGAGATTGGTAGGATTGTCGGGGCATAATGGTTAAACTCAAATATAGTGATGCCCGGGCCCTGGTGGTAGAACTGAGACAATATCTTTAAAACAGAAAGAAGGATAAAGTGGTTTATGAGCACAGCCTTGTGGGAAAATTCTTTTGGGGGAAAAAAAGATGATGGGGCAGAGGCGTTTTTGCCCGGAAATGCTTGGAGAGGAAGGGCTTATGGCACCTTTTCCCCCGTTGCTAAGGGAAAAATTGTTGGAAAATAGGGTTTTACCCCTGCGTATCATATGCTTTTAAATAAAAAAAATAGCTAGTAGGGATTCATGGGGCAAATGCAATTTAATTAGTCTAAAAATGAGGGGGGGTAGCTTCTTTTGCATGGAAAAAAACCAAATTTGGGAAGGGAGGAAGATTTAGTTTAAGATACCACTTAAGCGGAAGTTACCATTCGCTCTTAATAGTTTGCACAAGCAGCTAGTTAGTGCGATGGGGCGATAGTCTTGGGGAGGGTACCCGATTTTTTGGGGTTTTCGGGAAAGGAAAGGGAAAGAGTTTCTCCTGATGTCCTATTGGTTTAAATTTTTAAAGGAAGGAAAAGGGGGAAGAGGGAGTTGCGGAGCATAGTATAAATACCGCGGGGCCCAGGGTTTACGGCACGATTGTGGGGCGTAAATTGCGTTCGAGGAAAAAATGGGGCAATGGGACTCATCAGAGGAGGGGGTGAAGGAATGGGGGAGTTCTTGGGGGTCTTAATAGAAGAGAAGTGTGGGAAAGGGAAAAACCCTACTACCGGCTAAAAATAATCACCCATTTCTTAGCGACTTGGAGAGGATCAAAATGAGGGTTTTTCGAATAGGGAGGACAGGGGCAGGATGGGGGGGATGTTTGCCTGATGTTATGAATTCGGCGCAAACTTTTGAAATAGTGTAGGATGAATTGATAAAACAAAATTTCCCCAGCTATTGTTTTACTTTTCCGGATTGACGCGGGATGGGAGAGCTCTTTTAAGAGATAAGGGGATATTTGATTTGGTACCTCCTTTGGGGAAACTTTTTCCGGCTGCAGTTTTAAGGAAGTGTTTTAAGTGCAATCAGAATTCCACCAGGGAAAAACCTTTTGGAGGTATATGGTTTTGAGTTTCAGGGATAGCTTATGGCATTTTAAAGATTATTTTGAAATACTGTTCTTTTCTAAAAGGAGGTGGGGGAGGAGGGGGGTATAAATGCAAGATGAAGTGAAAGATCCCAGTCGGCTCTATCAAAGCACCATGGGGATTTAGGGAGGGGTACGTAAAATAGGAAAAGGAAAACGGGAAAGGGTACTATGGGGAAAAGGGGCTAAGCTGACCAGGGAAAATCTAAATAAAGAGAAGGGGAGCATAGAGAGGGTCAAGCATAAAAAAAGTTTTGCGGCGGTATCAAAGTGTGGGGCGTTTGAATTTAGAATAGTAAGGTCGCTGTGGAGAGGAAGCGCTCTAAGATCGGCCCGGGAGTTTGTGATAGAAACCCATAGAGGTACGGCAGTTAAAGTCCCAATATGGGGAAAAGGGGTTTGAAGTTGGGAAAATTGATTTTAAAAAGCAGAAAAAGTCAGGGGGGGGGAAAGGGGGAAAGTAGACTGAAATCACGTGACCCAACGATGAAGGAAAACGGAAAACTGTGCAAGGACTTGGGTTTTGGGGGAGGGTGACATAAGGTTTTTCTGTTTGATAAGTGGAGGGACATAAAGGGAAGGGGGGAAGAGACAAATGATAATGGGGTTTGGTATTGGAATGTGAAAGAAAGGTCCTTGAAGCATACAATAGAGGGGTTTAAAAGAGGAAAGGATAGACGAAGGTTTTGTGGGAGCGGAAACCACGAATTTTTCCAATGAAGGATATTTACTTTAGATATAGATTGAAATAGTTTGGAGATTTGGGGGAAGAAGCTAGAGGGGGAAAAGGTTGAGAGGTCTGAGATGGGAGAGGTTGGGAGTGGTGTTCTACTGGGAGGGGTATTAGAGATGGAGGGTCTGAGGAAGGGGATACTTGTGACAAAGGGATTCACGGTGTACAGAAGGGATAGGGGGGATGGTGGGGGGGTTAAGTGGCGGGGTTTTGGGTGGGGGGGGGGGGGCTTGGGGGGGGGGGGTAGGAGGATTGGTGTGGGGGGGTTTCGTTGGGGGAGGATGGAATCGCTTTACTTGGGGTTTGGAAGGAGCAGGATTGTAAGATTGGGGGTTTGATTGAGTTTTCATGGGAATCTTGAATATTTTCAAGGTTTCTTCTGGGGGGTTTTGGTTTGGGGATTTTTGGGGGAAAAAGGATTTCTTGGAGGGGGGGAAGAGAGGACTGGGTCTCAAACATAGGGGCAAAGGAAGGGGAGGTGATTTTGTGGTGGGGAAGAGGGGGTGGAAAAGTTTGTTCTGTCGTACGGGTAGTGCGGGAGGGAGGGGAAGGGGTTGGGGGTTTTAGTGGTGATTGAAATATCTGTCGTAGAGATTGGAAATGTTGGATTTTGGTGGCAAAAGATTTGTGGGGGGGGGAGGAGGTAGAAAAGGGGGGGGAGTGTAGGGGGGTGGGGTTTTTGGGGAAAATTGTAAGTGAGCGTATTACTGGAGAAAGGGGTAAAAGAGAAACCACGTCGCGTGCTTTTTGTCTGGCTTCACGTAGTGTGATCCAATTTGAATCTGGAGTTGCTACCCCCAGACTCAAATTGTTGGTGGGACAGCCCCAAAAATACATTAGGGGGGCCCCCACAGTGGCACATTCGTGATTGTGCAGAGCAGTTAATCGGGGATGGGAGGTTTTGGGACATATGGGGTCTGGGTGTGGAAAAGGCAAGTTTGGTGGGTGTCCAGACCAAAGTTTTTGGGACAGACTGGGGGAGGGTTTGGGATGACGAAAAGGGAGGGATTCCCTCATGTAATGTTAAAGGAAGGTATGCTACGGAAGGGAATTTTGGGTATGTTTTAGGTTTTTTTGATGACCCCTTGGGGGGAAAAGTAGTAGCATTGCACTGATTTGCACAAGTCTGTTAAAAAGGCAAATAGATCTTCCCACAAACTGACCCCAATCTTTTTCATGATTTGGGGAATTTGCTGGGGGGATTTAAACTTTTCCGGTGCAAGTATTTAGGGTGGGTGGGGGTTTTGCAAGGATGGGTTCCCAAAAGGTCATTAGTTTTGTTAAGCTATAGCTGGTTTTCGTGTTAAGTGACAGACGGGAGCGGTCGGGCGGCACGGGAAAAAGACTTTTTTTACTTTTTTTGGGAGACATTGTTGGGAAAAGAAAGGGTTGTCGAGTAGGGGGCTGTGGGGGGATCACGAAAAAACGGTCCCTTTGGCTGCGCTGAGAGGGATTCAAATTGTTGTAGGATAGGGGTATGAAGGGGGGGCGTATGAAGATGGAGTAGTGTTGAGGGAGGAGTGTTATGGGGGGGTGGGGAAAAGGCTGAAGGATTAAAAAGGGGGGATGGGGTGGTTTATTTGGAGGTTTTTTGGGGGGAGGGTGTTTAATTTTTCCATGCTGGGGGAGGGAAAGTTCCTTGGGTTGATTGTTTTCTACTATAGTAGGTATTGATGAGGGGGGGAGTTTTGGGGGGTTTTGGAGCCTGGTCAAAGGGGGCCGGGGGGGGGAACGGGTGGGTTCATCGTTGGGGCATTTTTAAAGGGCAAGCCTCATTGCCCTTAATTTTGGGGAAAGTTTCATACTGGCCAGGTAAGCTGGGTTTTGTTGGGATAAAAACAGTCCCCCCTCAGGGGCCCCTGAGGGGTAAGGGCTAGATAACAAACCGGGAATACCCTGCCCAGGGACCCCGGGCCGTTCAGGACTGGCAAAAGTCGCCTTTCATCCTTTAGCACGGCTCTCACACCTTTGGAGGTATACAGAAGGGTTTTGGGGAAGGGCAGAAATGAAAAGTGTGAAAAGGAAAAAAAAGACCATAAAAATTTTTGATCGAGGGGTGGTCCAAAGGGTTTGGGGGTTTCCCCCTTTGGGGCCCAGTCTCCCCCTCCCAAGCCCCCCCACGATAACAAAGGGCAAGGGGTTGGGGGGAATTGGGGTCATTCTCTAAAAAAAATATTCAGGATTTAATTTAAAAAACAGCCAAAATTTGGGAAGTTTCAAAAACCCCCGAAAACTGTTTTAAAGAGTTCAGCAAATCCCCATCAAAGACAAGGGATTATAAGTATTTAAAAAATTTGTATTTTTCACACCTTAGACATAATAATTTTCCCTCTTCTTGACAGGTACCCGAATGTTGAAAAAAATTTGTAAGGGAAAGGAAGTTTTAGGGATAATGACAACTCTTCATCCCACCATACCTCCTTGCATCAGTTTCCCCCAAAACTTCACCCCCACGTGGACACTTTTGCACACCCCCCCCACTTTTACCCAGTGGCCCCGTAAATCGCAACAGCCCCCCATTGCTTGCCAATGCCCTTAGTGAGCTTGCTCTACAGCAAGAAAGGGATTGTTTTCTTGTTTTAAAAATTTTATTTAATTTCATTTAAGAACGGAATTTTCTATGCTACTTAGGAAGCCATATGCTTTTGGTCCCGTTTAGTTTCCTAGCAAAAACTAGAAGTTTTTAAAAATTAGTAGGTGATGTAAATTTCTTTTAAGTTGTATATTTCTTGTTTTATTTGAAGTTCCATAAGCCACTCTTCACTTAATAGTTTTAGATAAATTTTCTTTCCTGGAAGAGAATTTGATGATCAGAGATATCCTTGTGAGAGGGGAGCGTATAGCACATAGCATTTATTACTATGTGGGTAGTATAAGACACATGCAGCCGTAACCATGCCAGAGAAAAGAAATGAGAACTTGAGTAGTTAGATATTGCATTATTTATGATTCTTTGCAATGAATAGTGTTTTTTCTCTGTCTCTCTTCTTTTTCTTTCTTTCTTTCTCCCTTCTCTCTCTCTACAAAAATTACTGTCATCCATCTGAAACCAGTTTTTAAATAGTAGATGGAATCTGGGTTTTCTTTTCTGACACTTCTCTTCAGATTCACTTATGCCAGCATATGAATATTTGACAGGGTTTTTGTTCTTGTTCTTATATGGCACTAATTTTTTTCAGTTATTATTCGAAAATAAGTAAAATATATAGCATAAAGTGACAGTTGTGAATTACATTAGTTTTGAGATACATCAAAATCATAGAAAGTACAAAATATACAGCATACATTTTCTTGCATACAGTATATAGATATATAATTTGGATATATTTTTGTTATACTCTGAAAGTATAGAAATAATTGTAACTGCAGGATTTGTATTATTTGATATTCAAGGTTGACCAAGATATAACATGTTACATAAAAAAAAAGGAAGTGTTGATATTTATTAGCTTCTAGTGTAAGTTGAAGACTAAGCAACATGCTTCCATACATCTAGCCATCACTATAATCATTAAAGAAAAGAAAAGAAAAGAAAAAAAGAGCCATTATACAGAAGCCCCAGCTAGAGATCAGTCATTCCCATGAATATGTCCATTATTGGGAAAACTGTTCATTCATATAAAAGGAAAAAATATGATTGATAACTTTAATAATATTTCTGTAAATTTTTTTTCAAAGTTAAGAATATGTTTGTTAATATTTCCTGTATCATCAGTTTAATTTTATTAATTGCATTCTTTAAACAGGGTGGCTTGTGTTGATGTTGGTGTTTCAAACAGAGGAAAATCCCATCAAACGCTCAAGACGAAAATCAGCTACAAGTGACTGGCATATAGATGATGGCAATATTTACTCTTTTACAAAATCAGAGCAAGCGAAAAAGAACAGCAGAAACTCAGACAAGGCTCACTCACAGAGACAGCAAACGACTCAATAACAGCTCACAGCTGCAGCTGCCCCCAGTATCTCAAGTACAATTGGTACAGGGAAGGAAATGGTCATAGTGATAACGACACCACTTTCCTTGAAGTGGGTTCGGATGTTTGCAATGATGAAGATAAAAAGTTCTTGGAAGTTTAGCACTACAGGTGGACTTGCCAGAATTCATCACAACTCAGCAAAGCACATCAGGTACACAGACAAGTCCTCGTCCCCCTGGACTAACCACTCCCACCTCAGTAATCTAACCATATCCCTTTTTGATCGGGCTTGTGGGGATATGAACCAGGCACCCCACCACCATCTATGACCTCTATCACTGCTACACAGAAAAATGAACATCTTGATCCTTTGCAACAACACAGCTGCTTATTGATGCTGATGAAGACTTACTTGGAGTTGTTGGTGATACAGCCATATACAAACCCAGAGAGCTCCATCTTTAGGGCACATTCGCTCATCAAGCATAGAAACTCAAGCTGACGATGATGTCCTTCTTAGTGGCCATGCTGGGGCCCCTGATGATTCGGATGAAATAATCTTAACCACCACAGAAACTCAGACGGATCCAACAGTCTTTTGATTTTGAGTGGAGTACTGCTTGCCAAGGCCCAGGATCATGCCAGGTGCCTGGAGCATGTCAAGGCATGATAGTGATAGCCTGTGGTGCACAAGTGAAACTCAGACATATGAAGATTTTTCAGATATTGAACAGTTTCATGCGCTCAACCATACACCACGACCCCAGATCACAGCCACAATGACTCTTCCCGGAATTGTCTTTCCCACTCACACGCAAACTCAGACAAGTTTGATGATCCTCCCATTGCCCACTACACACACTCAGACCCAAAGAAAAGGCAGCTACATTCTGGTATACCTGGTAGCTAGCTTATTTTTTGTGTTTTGTCATTCATCTTCATATAATTATTATCAATCATTTTGGTCAAAAAATTTAGTACAATGATGATGGTATTCATAATAATGGGAATGATAATGATATTGATAGTAACTGATGAATTGAAAACAGTACTGATGATAATATATGATGATTTATTATTATGATTATTAGATTTGTAATTATGATGATATTGAAAATTTAGTAATTATTGTTAAAAAATGTTATTGTTATTGTTTATCATTATTATTACCATTGTTATTTTATTATTATTATTCTTTATTTTCTATATTATTATTGTTATTATTTCTTTATTATTATTATTGTTGTTATTATTTCTTTATTATTATTCTTATTGTTTTTTTTATTTATTTTTACTATGTACTATCATTATTATTATTTTTAAATTATTATTATTTTATTTTTTATTATTTTATTATTTTTAATATTATTATTATCATCAGACCCAGTAGAATTCACTATGTCTGGTTGAGTTCGGGCTCAACCGGAATATAGATTTTATTTGGGAAAAGATTCGTCTGCAGTGAACGATGTAAGATTCCAGGCCTAGGGCACGCTGCCAACCACCCGATTGGTAGGTTCTGGAACCGTGTGTGTTGTGTATGGGATGTGAATGTTGTTGAAAGAAGGGTGGAAGGAAAGTACGGGTGTATGTGCTGAAAGTTGGGTGTGTAAGTGTGTATATGTGAAAAGGGAGATAGCATAGGCCGAGCGTCTGCGTGGACGGTTTGGAAGAAAAATGCAATATCATAAAAATTTTTCCTCTTCCCCTTTAGTTTGAGCATCCACCTGCTGGGAAATGGAACCCAGGTTAGCAAAGTTATGGGCTGTTCTAGAGTATCAGCTTAATATACTCCGATTTATCTAGCCTTCTTAAAAAGAGTAAACCCGCAATGTGCGTTAAGGAGACCCAAGCCCAAAAAGTTTCAAGCATTCAGCCTTTGTCTGACCAGAACTTAAGATGTAAATATCATTTGTTTATTTGACTGGGACCGAGTGAAAGCTCTACGATAGTATTATATTTATTTATTAGCAAATCGCACTCATTAGGGAGATCTACAGGGAATTCAGTATGGGAAATTTCATAGATGCGTACATCACCAATTTGATCACAGCGGGGTGATGCACGTGAAACCACACCAGATATACTCAAACAGTGTTTTAGCACGACACATACCAATCTCTAATATGAGCAAGTTAATCTCCAACCAAAATGGAGATTTAAAGTAAAAAAAAAAAAAAAAAAATAAAACAAACTAGTGCTGATAAACTCTGAATAAAAACACTTGTGTAAACAAATAAGAAAAATAATTTTGCGTCGAAGGCCAAAAAACAGAATATAAAACCACAGGGGACCACAAATCACGGACTGCCTGACACCCACAGGGCAGGCAGGTATCAAGACAACAAAACGAGACAAAGTAAAAAAAAGTAAAATTAAAATGGCCCTGAAATTATTATGGCGAGACTTAATGAAATAACCTTCTCGCAGGAGGTACGGATCCTCGAGCTGAGGGAAGGAAACTAAGTATGGACTTAGTTTAAAATCAAGGAATGGCACACTGGAGTACGGATCCTCAAGCAGTGTCCTTCTGTGTGAGGGTTCTTTATACTCTGAACTTTGATTCACAGAGTGCACTTGGCAGGGAAGGTGCCCCCACAATATT
>NW_023640917.1:0-7500 GCF_015228065.2 Penaeus monodon | reverse complement strand
ATATTTTTACCAATTGATGTAAGCTTCCTCGCCGACGTGAAAATAAGCTACTAAACAAGTTGATTAACAATTTAATAGCTAGCATGTTGATCTATCTCCCACGTTATTACCAGTCGTTTGATTTTTTGCATTGTCCTTATTCTTAGCGAATAATAAGACGAAAGGTATAAGGGGAACAGTGGTATTTGAAACTTTAAGACGAAGGAAACAGGGGATGGAAAGGATGACAAGCGGACCAAGGAGATCCGAGGAAGATAAGGGATCGGTTTCCCAAAATAAGTACGTGAGGAGCGTGGCTTCCCCCGAGGATCATACTCGCCCTTACATTAATTTCATGGGCTCAGGCAAAAAAATTTGACTTTTTTTCTTTTTTGTACAAGTAACCTACACGCCCATAGATAAATAATAGTTCAGGGAAAAGGGCGGAATTTTTTAAAACCTTATCACCCGAGCCCCTTTGAGACGAGTCATTTTTATTGTGAAAAAACATTGTAAACTGGGATAACACAGACGATTTGTAACCCCCATGTTATTATTGTAATCAATTTTTTTTATAAGGACTTTTCTTCATATTTGGGAGTCGCGTTGGTTAGATACATTTTATTAGTACAACTGCTTTTAATTTGGCAATTCATAAAAAAACCCAGTAAGAGGATAAGGCCGTTCCTTTATGACGAGTTAACAAGGAGTGGACAGGACTACCAAGCTTTAACGTCAGGAACCCTCCAGGGATAACTATATCTCTAATCGTTTACACCAAATCATATCAGTTGCAAGAGAGAACAAAACCATTTTGCAACCCCCTGTTTAACGACGCTAAACCAAATCGGGCCCACCCACAGCTGGGAGTCACGCCCCTCCTCCTGTGGTTTCTTGTGGGAGTCTCGGCCTGCGGGCAGGGAACGGTAAGCCAAAGGGATTTTTTTTGAAAAAAAATTCCCTCCCAAAAAAGATGGATATACATTTAATGTACATTGGAAAAAGGGATTTCAAGAGCACTGATCAAAAAAAATTTTAAATTTGATATTTTCAAGACCTGTAGAGCGTTTACTGCGTTGCAGAGAACGATATTTTTTGCCATAATGTTGCTTAATTTGTTTCTTGCAAAATAAGGATACATTTGTTTACGGTGGGGTTTGTCACCACCAGATTCTGGGGGACACTTTAGGCGTAGAAAAAAGGAAAAAAAGTATGAATGAGAAGAAATTTTACCGATAGCTCGAAACCTTTTCAGATCAACTATTCCCACAGGAAGATGTTTTTTCATTCACACCTTTTCCACTTTTGTTCAATGAACACACTTCGATGTTAGAAAATTCGACATAACACATCCCCCTACTTTTGATGGGGGCAGATAAGTGGTTTTATTATCCACAGACTCGAATGTTTTTAATAAAAAAATAAGTAACAAGACACATTTAAAAGAAAAAATTATTATATATCACTTAAGCTACAAAACAACGAAAAAGGTGTGGTCTATGTATAAAAAGCAAAGGTGGGGAAAGGCGATTTTACTCAGGGATGCAACGCCTTTTTCACTAGCGGCGGAGCCAGGACCGTAATTTTTCCGAGGGTGAAAAACTGACAGATTTTTGAACATTTGAAAGTACAGTTGTCTGAAATCAGTGAAATGCTGTTTCTGAAATTATCTAAATATATATCAATTAAAGGATTAGAATATTCAGTACAAAAAAAATGGGGGGGAACAGCGTATTTTTTACAATGAATCTCTGGATTGTTTTTCCAAAATTTATCTGAAGTAATAAGCGGGATTTTTTTTTTTTAAAGAGTACGGGCCCATAACACATAAAATATATATTTTTTTCCCCCACCGCCAGAGACCACTTATACCCCCCTGGCCATGCACTGCATGGGGGACAGCTTTTCTTAAAAAAAAAAAAAAAAAAAAAAAAAAAAAAAAAAAAATTTTAAACCCAAAATATTCCCCCCTCATGAGCTGTAAATATGAAGCCAAGTTTTTCCTTCGCAGCCTGAGGGCGCCTACAGTAAGAAAATGCTATGCTCCATGTTTGTGGATGGGTGTGGCTATATATACACATACATATTTTTGGCCAATCTCCTTCCTAATTTTTGATGGTGCTTTTCACTTTTTCCCGGGTTAAGATTAAAGTCCCCTGCGCGATCACATTGTTAGATCGACGAAATTATTGATGATTTTCAGTACTGTGGAAAACCTCTGTGTCCTAAAGGTTACGAATGACTTCGATCACCCTAGTAAATGGCAGTGTGTCACGCTCCCTTCCGGATTAGTGTGTGTTTTCGCGCTCACGGGAAGGCCGCTGTGTCTCTTGCGTTGATGAGTAGTGGGGAAAATGATGGCTTTGGCGATTTGGAGAGAGTGAAGGGGCAGTGATTTGTTGGACATCACTTGAGAGATGAACATAAAAACATCACTGGACAAAAATAAAAATGACAACGAAGAAACACATGAAAAAGCTATAGACAAAATATTTTATGTAAAAAAAATATTAATATATATATATATTCATAATATAATATATTATATAAAATAATATTTTAAATATTTAATTTTCAATAAAAATATGGTATTATTTAAAAGGGGAGTTGCTCATAACTGGTTACCCATTTAAAATGTGCATTTATCATGAACAAAATGGAGTTCCTTTAAAAAAATATTTACTTAGCCACAATCGCAGTTGATTATATTCATATATTGCTGTCATTATATCACGAAAAATATGATTATCGCAAATATCTTTTGATCAAAATGTGATATATTGTTACCTCATCGTGTATGCGTGGTCGTTTAACACAAGACATTATTTTTAAAATAGGTATTAGTGATGGTTATTCAAATTGCGGTTATCTGACGTTAAAGTGCTCGTTACTAGCAATTTTAACTTTATTTTTGCCTGTTCTTGGATGACTGACAATCCATTAAGGCTGTCAAAAAAATGTTGCCCGTTCTCACCCCCATTTCGAGCAGTAACTTTGGCAATTAACATACTAATGATAGATAAGGGAAAGACACTCCAGATTTCATGTAGAAAAAGAAAAATGATTTATGATTGGCAAGAATGTTCACAAAAACAGAATAAAACGTTAATCTTATTACAACTTTTTTTCAATATGATTTTTTTCCATTAGCTGTTAAAAGTTCAAGTTATGATATTACATAAAATAAGAAAAAGAAGTATAATCATACCCATTATCACGATACCTACCATCCCCCTAAGTTTTTTTAAAAAATAAGACCAGAAGATAGACGAATAGACAGAAAAAAAAAGCCCTTTCATTTTCCCCCCGAAGCGACGGCCTTTGAGGTCCCGAGGGCCTCCCTGTGCGGTTCCCCGCGCCGCGAGGGCCCCCCGTGGAGGGGCGTCCTGCCCCCCGGGGGGCGGTCCCCCCCTCCCACACCCGATGCCCCCAACCGCAATGTCTGGAAGGTGCGCAGGGGAGCTCTCGCGCTCTCCCTCTCTTCTTTTGTTGCTGTCTCCTCTCTGTCGTCCCTCTTTCTCCTCCCTCCTCCTCCTTTCCGCTTTCTTCCCTCCCCCTTTTTCTCTCTTTTTATATATATATATATAATAAAATATATAAAAATATATATATATAAAATATATAATTAAAAAAATATAATATATATTATTATAAAATATATTATATATATATAATATATATATATAATAATATAATATAATATATATAATATATATTTAAATTTTATTATAATTTGCCCTGTGGGCCCCGGGGTAGAATAGGTCCCCCGTACCCTTGGTGCGTAAGGGCGACTAAAAGAGGTTGGGGGGGGCAGGAAGGGATCCCGGCCGTAAAAACCCCCGCCCAAACCAATACAGAGGGAGAATCAGGAAAAGCAGACGAGTAGGGCGTACCCCCCAGGGACGGTCGGAGCCGCCGGATCCCGGGACAAATGGGCAAGGCACCGTACAAGACGGATACGGCAAAGAAAAAGTCAGAGGAAGAAGAAAAGAGAGGCCCCGGAGAACCCCAGGAAAATACGAATCGGCAACTCAATGTTGGGGGAAAGAGACTGGTAGAGGAAAGGAGACGTTTACATGATGGAAAGACGAGTATCAACATCCTATGCCCTACAGGAGAAAGTGGGGAAAAAGGAAGGCCAGAGAAATGGGTAATGGGTACAAGACTACTCGTTTTGGACACGACAAGAAGGAAACGGCGGGGATAGTGCCAGACCCCGAGATGAAGGAAGGGTGCTGCAGGTTCACAGGAAAAATGACCGTTGATGTGGATGAAGGTGGAAGTGGAGAACGAACCGGGAACAATCTATGGGCAAAACGCCCCCCACAAGGGGTGTGACGATGTGGAAAAGGAAAACTTCTGGAAACAGTGAGCGAGGTCATGGTAAAGATCCCAAGAACTGAGAGAGTCTGGATTGGGGGAGATCTGAATGGCCCTGGGGTGGTGGAGCGCAAGGAAAGGATTGGGGACAACATCGGTAAATTTTGGGTTGGAAAACAGGAACGAAGAAGGGCCCCGACCATCCTAGACTTTTGGCGGCAAACACCTGGCGGTCACAAACCCCTATTTCCCCAAGAAGAAGGACTCGAGGAAGACACCCACCACAAGTGGTGGTGTGAACTCCCCGGTGGACTAGTCATATGCAGGAGAAGGTGAGCTGAAAAGAGTACAGGGCTGAAGGTGCTGCCAGGTGAAGCGTTGCGAAGCAACAAAAAGTGGTCATCTTACAGCGACCATGAAGACAGAAGGCAAGGAAGAAAACCCGGACGACCCGGAAGACAAGAGGTGGAAACGAATGAAACAGGAGCACAGGGAAAAGTTTTTGGAGAGGTCAGGGAAGGTAGGGAAACACAGGCAGAGAAGGCGGCGGGGTCCCGCAAGGCTGACGAGACGGCAAAGGAGGTCCTTGGCGTGACATTGGAAAAAAGGAAAAAAAGGAAGAGACATGGTGGTGGGGGGAGGGGTCCAAAAACGCAGTGAAAGAAAAGAAGGGGGCGAAGAAACAGAGAGATCTGAAAAGATTAAGAAAACAATCGAAAGGGACAAGGCGGCGAAAAAGCCGCGAAGAGAGCTGTTGCAAAGCCCCCCCCCAAAACGGAAACGTAAAAGATCTAACGACAGTCTGAAGGACGCGAGGGAAAGGGCCAAAAAGGGAAAGCCCCATCCGGAGCAAAAAGAAGAACCCAGAACCAAGATGTCATCAGAGCCAAGCAAATTTAAAAAAAGAGGAGCGGTAAAGACGGAAGAAAGCGATATCAAGGAAAGAGGAGGTCGATTTTGAACAACTGATAAATGGGAGAACGAAAAAATCGACAGAACCGTGGAAGAAGATCAGAGATGAGGTGAGGAGAAAAAGAAGAGGGGGTTGGGGGGAAGGGTTGGGAGGAAGATGAAGAACGGCAAGGCCCCACAGGACCCCCGGGCAACATCCCAGGGAAACATGGAGAGTAGGGCCGACAGGGTGAAAAATCCGGAAATCTTCACCGGAAATTTTGGAAAGTGAGAGAATGCCGAGAGTGGAGAGACAGCCCCGCTAATACCCATATTCAAGAACAAGGGGGACATCAGGAATGTGGGGAATCCCCCGGGGATAAAATGTGTCACACACTCTGAAAATATGGGAAAAAGGATCACGATGGAAGGACTGAGGGCGACGTGCGATTTCGGAGGGAACAGTTTGGTTTAGCCAGGGGAGGCCCCCGACAGACGCAATATTTTCGCCCCGAGACAACTGAGGAGAAATACAGAGAGGGTCAAAGGGAGCTGCCCCCAGTGTCTCATTGAAACCCGGAAAAGGCGTACGATAGAGTACCTGACGGAGGGTGGGAATGCCCTTTAGGCTGAAGGGTGGACGAGAAATATGTCAGGATAACCAAGACAGTAGAAGGCACGACAAAGAAGGTGAAGTCCCCTGTGGGAAACCCCGGACAGTTTCCAAGTCAAGTGGGATTTCACCAGGGGGCCTTAGCCCCCTTTCCTTTCCTTTGATTGGTCATAGACTGCCGACGGTAGCAGGCCCCAGGACAGCACCAGGGATTGATGTACGCAGACGATGTAGCACTAAAAGAGACGAATGAGGGGTGGAAGAGAGGTGGAACAGGGAGAAAGCAAGGGGAAGAGGAGGCAATGAAAGGTTAGCAGACAGAAGACCATACCTCGCCCCATGGGGGCGCGAGCCAGAGAGAGAAGTGAGGATGCGGGAGCGAAGCTAAACCGATCCCAAGAATTAAGTACTGGGCTCCACGGTGCCCGTGTGAGGGGGTCGGATAGGAAGAGGGGAAAAGGATCCAGGGGGGTTGGAACGCCCGGAGGAAGATTATGGAGACTCTGTGACAGGAAGGTCACAAAGTTGAAGGCAGACTCCCCAAAAAACCCCGGTAGGCCCCAATGTTAAACGGAATGGAAGCAGTGGCGGTGACGAAGAAACCCCGGAAAGGCAAAAATGAAGGGGGGAGAAAAAGGGATGCTAAGGAACGGCTGGGGAAGACGAGGTGGATAAAAAACCGAAACACAACGATCAAGAGAAACCAAAAGAGTAGGAGAGCTCGGGGGGAAACGGGGGGAGTGGACTCAGGGGCTGGGCACGTGACAAGGAAGAGGGGCGAGTACGTGGGCAAGAGGGTGAGGAGACTGGTGGTGGGAGAAAAAGGGGGGGAAGACCCAGGGGGAGATGGTGAGGATTGCATCAAGGAGGGCATGGGAGGCGGGGGAGTGACGGGGGGGAGGCCCTGGTAAGGGCAGAGTGGGGGGAAGACCGCACCGGCGACCCCAGTTTAATGGGAAAAAAGCCCTAGAAGAAGAAGAAGAAAAAAATTAAATATATAAATATATATTCATAATATATTAATAGATTAAAATATATAATATATATATATATTTTTATATATAATACACAAAAACACACACACACACACCCCCCACACACACACACACACAGCACACACACACATACACACAACCATACACAAACACACACACAAAAAACACACACCCACACAAACACACACACACCACACAAAACACACACACCCAAAAAACAAACACACACCACAAACCCCCAACACACACACACAACAAATATATATATATATATAATATATAAATTTTAAAAATAATATTATAATATATATATAAAATAATAATATATTTTAATATAATATTTAATATATATGTGTGTGTTGGGGTGGGTGTGGGGTGTGTGTGTGTGTGGGCTTTCGCTGTACGTTGTGTTTGTGTTGTGTTGAGTGTGTGTGTGTTGTGTATTATATCTTTATCTATATCTAAAATCTAACCACCTAGAGAAAAGGCAGGTTCCCCAGTGAATTCTCAGCAACAGACCACATCCCCCCACGCTCACCCAAATTAAAGGAAAAAAATAAAGAATATGGAAACCATGTGTTGGCATTCACGATTTCGAAAAGGCATTTGACTCTGTACAAATACCCAGAGTACAGAAGCTATTCGAAGAAGGGAATAAGAGGAGCTATATTGTAAAATATTTGGAAAATGTATACGAAGATG
>NW_023640916.1:0-10913 GCF_015228065.2 Penaeus monodon | reverse complement strand
GAAATAAAATAAACCAAAAAAAGAAAAAGGACAAAAAAACCCGGTAAAAAAAATCAAGCAGCGGCCCACTTACAAACGCAACCAACTGTTAGGAAAATATTAGTCTCAGTAAAAAAAAAAAAAAAAAAACCCGGAAAATCAGTTTTTTTTTAAAAAAAAAAGCAAACAGGTAAAAAAAAAAAAAACGAAAATGTCAAAAACAGCATGAAAAAAACGCCAAAGGAACAAACAAACCAATTCCAATTTAACAAAAAATTAGGGTCATTCCCCAGCAATATCAAAGGAAAAAACAAAAAAAAAAAAAAAAAACGCCCCCACGATCCAAAGGGGCCGCCCCGGCAACAGGATCCCCACATCAACACTTATGGTTTCCCCTAAGGGGGCCCCCGCCGGGTTCCGGCTCGGGGTTTTAAAACACAAATTCTGTCCCCCCCACTTGGGGTAAAAAAAAAAATAGTAAAATGAGGCAGGCAAGGGTGAAACAAAAAAAGGACCGGGGGGAACCGCAACGCCGGGAAAAGGGAAAACTTGTTTTTTAAAACGGAAAGAAAACACGAAAGAAAAAGACGTTAAAAAAAAAAAGCGGAGGCCTTAATGCTTTCTGGCACTTGGAAAGCAAAAAAAAAAAACGGATGGCGGTGGTAAGATTAATGCCCACTAAAAAAGGGTGTTGTCTTTAAAAACCACAAGGACAAAACGAAAATCACAAAAAAAGGGCCAATTGTTGAAGGTTTAAAAAGCTTGGGCCGAAATGAATAAAGAATCGGGGAAAAGGTTTGGTTTTTCAAAATCGCCCAATCCAGAACTATTAAAAATTTTTTAAACAAAAAAAAACAAAAACGGGGAAAAAAAAACCCACCCCTGGTTAGAACAAGCATCAAGATTTTTTTGCTTGCAGCAAAACACCCCCCACAACAAAGCAAAAACATAGAACAAATTTTTTTTTGCCGGGAATTCTTGACATTTCGACATAAAAATCTTTTGTTCCCGTCAAAGAATTCCTAGTAAAAGAATGTGGGTTTTTTTGAAATTTTAACCCCATGCCGATGCGATCAATTAAAAAAAAAAAAAAAGTAAAAAAACGAAGGGAAATAGGAAAAAAAAAAAACGAAAACCCCAGGTTCCAACCCGACAGGGGGGGGACCCCCGCCCCCCCACCATAGGGTTGTCCTGCAAAAGAAAAAATGGTTCACCACCAAAAGGGCCCCCCCCCTTCCGCTCTAGGCTGCCCCCCTCTACGGAATGAAATCTGGGATTTGGGAGGGGTTTCCAATGGTAACACACGCGCCGCCTTTAAAACAGTCCATGCCACCTTTTGCGAAGGGATTTGGGGAAAGTCCCTGGGGATCGGCCAAGGGAAGACTGGCGGGGGCCCATTTTGGGTGTTGGTTGGGGGGGGCGTTTTTAACGGTCCGTAACTTTTTTTTTTTGGGGGGGGGCCCCCCCTTTCACTACTGTCTTGGTGTGCCCCCCGGGTGGCTGCCCCCAAAAATGCCCCCCGAGCTTTTTTCATACAAAAAATTTAAAAACGGTTTTTTCGAAATCCCAAAAAACTCATGGGCCATGCAAGGTTTCATGAAAAAGCGGAAAAGCCATGTTTTTTTTTTTTTCGTTTTTTTACCGTGTTTTTTACGCAGCAGTGTCAAATTTTTTGTTTTGAGTTTGGTTGGCTGACCCGCCCCGGCGTTTTGAGTCTGGAGAGCCGATGGGGGCCGCCGAGACCGCTAAAAACGTAAATCTAGTTAATGGTCAGATTAAACAGGCAACCCGCCAAAACCACGTGTAAGGAGGTGAAAAAACCTGAATTACAAATTTTTGGGCTTTTTGGGGGGAAAATAAAATTTTTAAAGCGTTTTTGGAAAAAGTAAAGTCTTTCATTTTTTATACCCCCTGGGAAATGTCTATCCGGGCTTTTTTAAAGGGGTTTAAAGGGGGGGATTTTTTGCCAAATTTTTATCTCCACCCCGAAGCCAAGGAAATTTTAAAAAAAAAAAAAAAAAATTTATTTTTGGGGGGGTTGAAAATTCACCCTGAGGCCTTTTGGGGGGGCCCCCGAAGGGGTGGGGGCCCATTTGCCCGTTTTATTTTCCCCAAAGCAGGAAATTAAAAAAAAAAAACAAATTTAACTTTCCCCTCGGGGGATCTATTAAAAAATGGGAAAAATTCCCCGTCGCATTTCCCCGGAAATGGGAATATAGTCCCCCCTTTTTTTTGCTTTTTTGGGAAAAAAAAATTACTTTTAAAAAAAAGGGGTTTTTTTTTTAAAACCAAAAAAAATTTTTTTTTAAAAAAAAAAAACCCCCCCTTTTCCCCCCTCTTGATTTCCCCCCCCCCATAACTTTTTTTGTATGTTATGCTCACAACCCCCCACGGGGATAAGCAAAAAAAGCGACCCCCTGAAACAATAAAAAAAAAATTTTTTTTAACGGGGTACGTGAAATTTTTTTTTTTTAAACTGGTACTTTTTTGTTCGTGTACAAAAAAAAAAATGTTTTTTTTTTTCTTAAATTTTCAAAAAAAATTTAAAAATTTAAAAATTAAAATTTCCACCCCCTTTTTCCGTATGGTTTTTCATGGAAAAAAAAAAAACCCTGATCGGGGGCCGTTTTAAAATGGCCTTTCCCCCTCAAAAAAATTTTTAAATTTTTATTTTTTTTGGGGTTATAATTATCGACATCATAATTTGGGGGGGTTGGGGGTTTATTAAGGGTTTTTTTTTTACCCAAAAAAGGTAGGGGTTTTTTACAAATGGGGGGGACGTTAAAAAGGAAGGGGGAAACCCAAAAACAGGGCCCCAATTTTTTGGGCGCCCTTTAAAAATGGTAAAATCCCAAAAAAAAAATTTTTTTGGTTTCCCCACGAGGGTAAAAATTTTTTATACTGGGGGTTTTCCATGCCCCTTTGGGGGTTTTTCAGAAACCAAAAAATTTTTTAAAACCCCTTCCCCCTAGTGGAAAATGAAAAAAAATCTAAAATTTTCCTATAGTGGGTATTCTTTTTTTAAAAAAAAGAAAGGGGAAAAAAAAAAAAACAAAAAACTTTTTTTTCTTTTCCAGGGGCCCCTTTTTAGAAATGGGGTTTTTTCTGTGGGGGTTTTTTTTTTTTTTTTTTTTTTCCGCACCGCTCTAAAAAGGGGCCCCCATGGTTTTTGTATAAAACATAGAGGGCCCCCCAAAAGGTATTTTCTTTTTATTCCAGAAAAAATATTAGGTTTTTTTTTCCCCCCCCGGGGGATTCATAAGAGTACGATGCTTCAAAACCTCCCCCCCGTTGCTTTTTTTTCCCCCAATCACTAATTTTCGAAATTTTTTTTCCTTTTTTTTTTTTTCCCCGTCGGTTTTAATTTTTTAAATCTTTTTTTTTTTTTCCCTTTCATATTTAAAACCCCTTAAAAAAACATGAGCAGGTTTTGACAGTTTTTTTTTCGGCCCCGGGCCCCCCTTTTTTTTCCTTTTTCCTCCTTCACGGCATATCCCCCCCTTTCCCCAAGCCTTTAATTTTTTTTTCCCTTTTTTTGGGGGCCCCCCAAAAACCGAACCCGGGCCCCTTTTTTTTTGGCCCCGTTATATTTTTTTGTGGATCTTTTTAAACAGGTTTTTTTTTTTTTTTAAGTTTCTAGAAAAAATTTTTTTTTCAAAAATCGAAAAATTAAAAGGAAAAAAAAAAATTTTTTACGCTTATAGAAACAAAAGATTTTTAAATTCCCCCCCAATCCAGGTTTTTTCGCCCATTTTTTCCGCCCGAGAAAAAAAAAACCGTTTTTTTAAACCCCCAAAAAAAAAAAAAATTTTTAAAAAATCAAATTTTTAAAAAACTTGTAAGTGAAAAAAAGATTCCCCCAAAAGCCAAAATTTCCCCCCCCTTAAAAAAAACCAAAAAAGAAAAAAAAAATCCGGGGGGAGGTTTTTTGGGGGGGGGTTTGGGGAACCCCCGGGACTTTTTCAAAAAAACCCCACCCCACCTCTACCCCTTGAGTTTTTAAAACCCCCCCAACGTGAAAAAAACGACAAAGTAAGCGGGTTAAACTTTAAACCTTGCCCCCCCCCCCCCCCCCTTTTTTCCCCGCCCCCCCTTGGTTTGAAAAAGTTTTTTTTTTTTTATTTTTTTAATTTTTTTTCTCCCTTTTTTTTTTTTTTTTCTTTTTTTCCCCCTTTTTTTTTCCCTTTTTCCCCCGGGCCCCCCCCTTTCCCTTTCCCCCCCTTCCCAAAAAAAAAAAAAAAAAAAGTAAAAAACTTTTCTTTTTTGCGAAAAACCCCTGGGGGGTTCTGTTTCTTAAAGGGGGTTTTTACCCCCCCCGCCGTAAAAAACTCTATTTTCCCTTTTTTAAAAAAAAAAAGGTTTGCGCCCCCAAAACGCCCCCCCTGAAAATTTTCCCCCCCCCCCCCACCTTTCCCCCTTCCACCCCCGTTTTTTTAAAAAAAAAAAAAATTTTTTTTTTTCCCCCCCCCTTCCCCCCCCCCCAAAAAGGGCCCCCCCCCAAAAAAATTTTTTTTTGGGGGAAAAAATTCCCCCGGGAAAAAAAAACCCGGGAAAAAGGCTTTCGTCCCCCGTTTTTTTTTCCCCCCCCTTTTTTTTCTTTTTTTTCCCTTTTTTTTTTTATAAAAAAATTTTTAATGTTTTTTTTTAACCCCGAAAAAAAAAAATTTTTGTATTCCCTTTTTTTTTTAAAAAATTTATTTAAAAAAATTTTAATTTATATAAAAAATTAATTTTTTAAAAAAAAGTTTAAAATTTTTGTATTTTTTTTTGGGGGGTTTGGGGGGTTTTTTGGGGGGGGGTTTTTTTTTTTTTTTGGGTTTTTTTTTTTTTTTGGGGTTGGGGGGGTTGGGGGGGGTGGGTTGGGTTGTTGTTTGGGGGGGTGGGGGGGTTTTGGGGTGGGGGTGGGGTGTGTTTTTTGGTTTTTGGGGGGTGTGGGGTATTTAAATCTTTTTCTAAAATCTTACCTTTTAAAATTGGGGGGGGTTGGGGGGTGTAAAACCCCCCCAAACACAACCACCCCCAAACCCACAACACACCCACAAAAAAATTTTTTTTTTAAATTTATATATAATTTTATAAAAAATTTTTAAAATAAAAAAAATATTTTATAAATATAAAAAATATGTTATATATAAAATTGAAAAATTTTAAAATTTATATTACGGTGTATATTTTTGGGGTTGTGGGGGGGGTTGGGGGGGGGTGGGTTTTAAATTATATATTTATTATTTTTTAAAAAATTTTTAAATTATATTTTATATATATGTATTATAATTAATTATAATATAATTTTTTATAAATTTTTTTAAAAATTAAATAAAATTTTTATATATTAAAATTTTATTATAATTTGGGGGTTTGTTTTGGGTGGGGGGGGGTTGGGGGGGGTTTGGGGGGGTTGGGGGTTTGGGGGGGGTGTTTGGTGGGGGTGGGGTGGGGGTGGTGGGTGGTGGTTGTGGGTTTGGGGGTTGTTTGGTTTGTGCGTTTTTTTTTTAGTGCGGGGGTGTTGGGTTTTGGTGTTGGGGTTTTGGTTGGTGTTTGGGGGTGGGTGTTTTGGGGGGTTTGGGGGTTTTGTGTGTGGGGGGGTTTTTGGGTTGTGTTTGGGGGGGTTTTTGGGTGGTTTTGGGGGTTTTGGGTTGGGGGGTTTGGGTGGTTTTTTGGTTTTTGGTTTTGGGGGGGTTTGGGGGGTGGTGTGGTTTTTGTTTTTGGGGGGTTTTTTTTTTTTTGTTTTGGGGGAAGTTGGGGGGGGGTTGGGCAAACATAAAAAAATTTTTTAAAAAATCTAAAAATTTATAAAAAAATAAATTTTTTTTTATATAAAAAATATAATTAAAAAATTTAAAATTTTATAATATTTAAACACAACCACACCCCACACACAAAAACCCCACACATACATAAAAATATAAAAATTTAAACCAAAACAACCCAACACACACCCACCAACAAAACACCAAAACACCCCCACACCACACAACACCCCACCAAAAACCCCCCACAACCACCCCCCAAAACAATAATATTAAATATAATATATATTTTATATAAATTTAAATTTTATAATTTTTTATATTTAAAAATAAAAGTTAAAAAAAACCCCAAAACCAAAAAACCCCTTTTTTCCCAAAACCCCCAAACAACAAACCCACCCCCCCCACACCCCCTTTTTTCCCCACATACACAATACCACACACACCCCAAACAACCAAACCCACAAAAAACCACACAAAACCCAAAACCCCACACCACCCACCCACCAACACCCCCCCCAAAAAAAACCCCCCCACCCCAAACCCCCCCCACACCCACCCCAACACCCACAACACCCCAACAACAACAACCAAACCCAAACCCCAACCAACAAAAAACCAAACCCCCCAAACCCCACCCAACACAAACCCCAAAACCAAACACAAAACCCCCAAACCCCAAAAACAACCACCAAAAACCACAAAAACAACACCCCAACCCCCACAACCCCAACCCCCCCCCCAAACCCCCCACAAACCCCCCCAACCACAAAACAAAAACAACACACACAAACCCCCCCCAACAACAACCAAAAACACAACAACCACCACAAACCCCCAACAACACCCCCAAAAAAAATTTTTATTTTAAAATTTTAAATTTAAATAATAATATTTAATTATTAAAAAATATTATTAATATATAAAAATAAAACCCCCCAAAACACAACACAACACCCCCACACACCCCCCCACACCCCCACCCCAAACACAACAAAATAATTTTATATTAAAATTTTATTAAAATTATATTTATAAAAATTAAAAATTTATTATATAAATAAAAATAAAATATTGGTTATTTTAATTTAATTAAAATAAATATATAAAAAAAATTTTATATTATTATATAATATATATAATATATATAAAAAAAATTTTTAACCCCAAAAACCCAAAAAAACATATAGAAACTTTTAAATACTTTTTTTTACACAAAAAAAATATGCATGTCCCCAAATTGAAATTTTAACGTACCACAAAAAAAAATACATTTTATTATAAAATTTTTTTAATAATAAAAAATTTTAATAATATTACTATAACATACCCCACCCCCAACACCCCCAAAACCCCAAAAACCCCCCAACACACAACACCACACACACCCCCCACACCCACACACCACCACCCCACACACAACACACCCCCAACCCCCCACATACATAATATATTTAAAAAATATTTAATATATAAAAAAAAAAAAAAAAAAAAAAAAAAAAAAAAAAAAAAAAAAAAAAAAAAAAAAAAAAAAAAAAAAAAAAAAAAAAAAAAAAAAAAAAAATAAAAAAAAAAAAAAAAAAAAAAAAAAAAAAAAAAAAAAAAAAAAATTTTTTTTTTATTTTAAAATATAAAATTTGTTAATTTTTAAAAATTTTAATATTTAATATATTTTTTCTTAAATTTTTAATATATAAATTTTTAATATATATATTTTTAAATCCCATATATAATTATATAAAAATGAAAAAATTGGGGGATATATATATATTAATTTATTAATAATATTAAAATTTTTTATTATTATATATATATATTATAATATTTTTAAATATATATTATATTAAAAATAATTTATATTTTTTAAAAATTATATTTTTAATAATATAATATATAATTTAAAATTTTAAATTTATTTTAATATAATAAAAAAATATTATATATTATATTTTGGTTGTGTTTGTGTTGGTAAAACAAAAAATTTTTTTTATATTACTGTTTTTTTTTGGGATTTCGTGTTTTTTTTAAACCTGAAAAATTTTTTTTTTTTTTTCAAAAAACTTTTTTTTGGGCCCAAGATCATAACTTTTATCAGTAAAATCAGTTTTACTTTTTTTTACAATTTTTTTTAAGCTTATGCTTTTTTTTTTTATTACCCCTTAAAAAAAAAAACCCCAAAATGGGGGGGGGGCAAAGTCTGGTTTTTTAATTTTGGGGGGCCCCGGGGTGGTTAGGGGGTTCTTGGTTTTTTTGTTATTTTTGGGGGGGGGGCTTTTTGCTGGGGGGAACAAAAAAAATCCCCCCAAAATCACCCAAAACTGGGACCCCCCCTTTTTGCCCAAAAAAAAACTAAAAAAAAAGTTTTTTTTTTCCCACAGGGGGGAGAAAAATGCCCGGGCCCAATCTTGAAAAAATTTTTTTCTTAAACGCAAAAATTTTTTCCCCCCCTTCCAACCCCCCCCTGGGGACCCCCCCTACCTTAGGGGGGAGCCCTTTTTTTGGGGGGTGTTCACTTTTCCCTCAGGCTGAGAAAAATGAAAACCGCCCCCCACTTTTTCGGGGGAGAGCCCCCCCCCCGGTTGCGAATTTGTCCATTTTTTTTTTTTTAACCCCCCCCCCCGCCGACCCGCAAAATTTGAAAAGGTTTCCCCCCGGGGAAGATATGGTTTTTAAACGACGCTTTTTATGAGGGGTTTTTTTTTTTTCGGGCGGGGAAAATGCGGTTTTTTTTTTTTTTTGGGGGGCCCCCCCCTTCTTAAATATCCCCTCGATTTTTTTTTTTTTTTTTTTTTTTTTTTTTTTCCCCCCCCATTTTTCCCCCCTTTTGTTACCCCCTTTTTTTTTTTGCTGTGGGGAAAAATCAATTTCCCCCAAGGAGTTTTTTGAAAAAATTTGAATTTAACGGGGAAAGAGAAACCTTGAAAAAAAAATTGGTAAAAAAGGGTTTTTTTAAAAAGGAAAAAACCCAGAGTTTTCCCAAGAAACCCTTAGGTCAATTTTTTTCCCAACGGATAGTTTTTAAAATGCCCCCTTTTTTTTAAATTTTCAAAAAGATAAATTTTTTTGGGGGATAAAAATCTTTTCATTCCCAAAATTTTTTTTTTTAACCTTTTTTCTTTTTTTTTAAAAAAAATTAAAAAAATTTTTCCCCTTTTTTAAACCCCAAAAAAAATATTGGGAAAAATTTTATGAGGGCCCCATTAAAGGGCCCCCCCCATATGAATTTAAAAAAAAAAGAAAAAAAAAGGGGAGGGATGGGGGAATAAATTTTTGCCCATATTATAAAAAAAAAAATTTTTGTTTTCTGGACGAAATTTTTTCCAAAAAAAATTTTTTTGATAAAAAAAACATATAGGGGAAAACAATGAAAAAAAGGGGATAAAAAAAAAATTGGAAAAACCCCCACGGCAACCTAACCCCCCCTTTTTTTTTCCTTTTTAAAAAGGGAAAAGTTTTTTTTTTCCGGGGGCCCATTTTTTTTTAAAAAAAAAACCTCCATCCAAAAGCAACTAAAAAAAGTCAAAGGGAAAAAAAAAAAAAAATTTAATTAAATATAAAAATTATAATAATATTAAAAATAAAAATAATATATATATAAATATTTATTATAATATATATAAAAATAATATAATTAATATATAAAAAATAATATAAAATATTAATTTTTAAAAATATATATATAATATTATTAATTTTAAAAAAAATAAATTTTTAATAAAAAAATATATTAAAATATATAATAAAATATTATAAATATAATATAATATTATTTATATAAATTTAAAAAAATTTAAAAAAATAAAATTTAAAATTATTAATTTAAAGAAATTTTTATATTATAAAAATTTTATATATATTTTATATATTAATTTATTTTTAAAATTAATTATATAAATTTTGTTTTTTCTAAAACTTGTAGTTTTTTTTTTTTCTCGGAGGGGGTTTTTTTAATGTTTTTGCTAAAACTGGCCTTTAACTTTTAAATTTAAAAAGGGAAAACGATTTTTTATTGGGCCGTGGTGGGTTTCCAATTTTTTTTTTTTATCATCCATTATTTTTTTTTTTTTAGCTCGTAAAATTTTATCAAAAATTTTTTTTTGTAAAAAAAACTTTGCCCCCCAAAAGCAACTTTTTTTTTTTTTTAAAAATTTAGGGTTAAAAATATTATCACCATCCAACCCCCCTTTTTTTCTTTTTTTTTAAAATCTTTTAAAACCCTTTTTAACCCCATTATAATTTTCCCTAAAAATTTTTTTTTTTTACGGAAAAAAAAAATTTTTAAAATTTTCCCTTTAAAAAATTAAAAAGTTAAAACATTTCGAATAAATGATTTTTCCCCGCCAAAAAATTATCTTTTTTAAAAAAACAGCGCTTTTTTTAATCTAGCCCCCGTGAAAAATAGACCCAAAAAGGATTTCTTTTCGAACCCTTGTTTTTCCCCTTTTTTAAACCATTTTTAACATTTTGGTTTTTTTTCAAGTTTTTTTTTTTTTTGTAAAATCTTAAATTTTAAATCTCCTTGAAAGGTTTTTAAACCGAACAAAAAAAAAAAAAAGGGGCCCCGAAAAAACAAGACGAGGGGGACTATCAAGAGAAAACCCAAAAAAAAAAAAAAAAAAAAAAATTCGAAAGGCATATCAAAAAAGAACCCCAAAATAACCCCCGCTTTTTCCCTTGAAAACCCCCCTCAAAAAAAAGCGCCCCCCGTCCCCAAGGGCCCCAAAAATCTTCCCCCCCCGGAACCCCTACAATTAGCAGCTCGTGGGGGAAAACCCGAAAAAACAAATGAGCATCCGCCCCGGCGGTTTTTCCCAGAAGAGGGGGGAACGGTAAAAATTTTTCACCTGAAGGGAAAGGCCCCACCTTAAGGTCCCCCCCTCCCCCTGGGTTTAGGGGGCCCCCTGGGGGGTTTTGGAAGAGGTAAATTTTTGCTTAAGAAAAAATTATCTAAAAGTTTTTGGCGGGGGCCCCCTTTGCTCGGTGGAAAATCTTTTTTTTTTTTTTTGGGGGGGCAAAGGGATCCATTTTCCCCGGGCGGGATTTTTTTGGGCCATTTTTTATTTTTTTTCACAGAAAAACCCGCCCACCAGAAAAAAAAAAAAACCCAGACATCCCAAAAGCCCCCAAATAAATAAACCAGCCCCCTTTTGGGGCCCCACCCCCAATTTGGGGTTTTTTTTTTTA
>NW_023640915.1:0-10916 GCF_015228065.2 Penaeus monodon | reverse complement strand
CCCAGAAAGGGGGGTCGGCAAGTGTGGGACCGCCTACCCACTGGGGGGTTTCCCCGGGGGCTTTCCCCACAAGCTTCATGGGGGGGTTTGGCGCCTGCCGGGGCGCAGGGGGGGACGAGTAACTCCGCTCCCAACCCTGCACCCCGAATTGCCCTCCAGCGGGCCCCACAGCCCGCCCTTATTTGCTGGGGGGGGACAACACCCCTCCCCCCAGCATTTCCATTTTTCCAAAGGGACGTTCCCAGAGGGTCATTCTGGGGGGAGGAGGACTGGCAAGGCCCCCCTCCCCCGAGCCGCCCTTTTCCCCGGGGTGGGCTGGGGGGCAGGAGTTGGTACGAAGCCAGAGCGGTCCACACGCCGGTGGGCCATAGCTCCGTACCTCTGGGGCCCCTGCTGCCCCGAGACCCCCCACAGATTAGCCTGGGACCGCAAGGTCCCCAGTTACCCATGGGTGGCCACGAGGAGGCACTGCAGAAGTTTTAATGATGGAGAGGCTGGGGACCTGGCAGGGGAGACTTATGCGGAAGCTGCTCCCTTTTTCGCACTGGGCTAGCCAGGGGGGGAAGCTGCAAGCGAGAAGGCATGCAAGACTTAACACTATTAGGCTACCACACCATCGCTTCACATCACCATGCACGTGAAGCACCCACCCATACATATATACATATATATATACATATATATATACGTATATATACACATATGCATATATTCAAATTACTGTTAGAAGTTCCATGCAAAGGATATAAATAGATATATGAATCATCTGTTGTATGTATACATATAGTGTATATATACATATATGTTAATATATACATAATAGTTGTCATATATATATATATATATATATATATATATATATATATATTTTATATATATATATATATATTAACCATTATGTATATATTTATATATACATTATGTATATATTATATATACATATGTATATATACATATGGTGTATGTATGTATGCATGTATGTTGTATATATCTATATCTATATCTTATCTATATCTATATATATATATAATATATATATATTATTATAATACATATATATATAAAATATATATATATATATATTTTAATATATAATATTATATATATATACATATATACACAGTATACATATCGTATGTTCGAATGGATTCCTTTTGTATGCATGAAAATGGCCGTTTAAAACCGTGTCTCAATAGGAACCCGTATTTTTTTAAGCAGGTTTTAACCTTACACTTAATGGCATTCTCTCTCTCTCTCTCGCTCTCTCTCTGTCACTGTTCTGTCTCTCTCTCTCTCTCTCTCTCTCTTTTCTCTCTCTTTTCTCTCTCTCTCTCTCTCTCTCCTTCTCTCTCTCCTCTCTCTCTCTCTCTCTTTCTCTCTCTCTCTCCTCCCTCCCTCCCTCTGGTGTGTGTGTGTGGTGTGTGTGTGTGTGTGTGTTTTGTTTTGTATGACTTTAACCTACTTTTTCTGCTGGCAGCTACAGCATTTGCAGGATTCCGTGAAATTAATACCAACGAAATAGTACTATCTATACTGAGAAATCGAATCACTGAGGGAAAAATAATGTCCTGAAAAAATAGGAATTATCGAAATTCTGCGAAAGCATGAGGGAAAAAGGAAAAAAACGAGAAATGATATACAGAGTGGACAGATAAGTCAGATATTAACCTAATATAGACACACCACATACACAAACACACCACACACACACACACGTATGCTTGTGTGTGTAATTTTGTGCGTTTGCGTATATATGCATGTATGAATTATGTAGTATGCATGTATGTAAGTATGCATTATGAATGTAGTAGTATGTGTTTATGTAATTAGCAGTATAAAGGTATGTATGTATTTATGAATATATAAATATATATATGCATATATATACATAATTTTATTATATATATATATATATATATATATATATATGTGTTATATATATATATAATATATAATATATAATATATATATATATATATATTATATATATATATATGTGTGTGTGTGTGTGTGTGTGTGTGTGTGTGTGTGTGTGTGTGTGTGTGTTTGTGTGTGTACACACACCACACACACACACCAATATATATATATATATATATATATATAATATATATTATATATAATATATATATATGTGTGTGGGGGTGTGTGTGTGTGTGTGTGTGTTGTTTTGGGGTGTGTGTGTGTGTGTTTTGTGTGGCGTGTGTGTGTGGGGTTGTGTGTGGGTGTGAGTGTGGTGGTGGGTATGTGTGTGTGGTTTTACAAATGATGTATATGGTGAAGAGAGGGGGGGTAAAAGAAAATAAAGAAATTATAGCTAGGTAGCCCCTTTTGGGACGAAAGAGTAGAGGGGTACCCATTAATAAAAAAATAAAAAAATAAAAAGTGTATATATAGAACATATGTGAGAAGTCGGATGCATTCTCCTTTTCCCTATAGTACTGCAAATGACGCATTCCTTCATTTAAAGATTACTGGTGTAGTTACGTTATGTTTTTTTTTTTTTATATTGTTTTTATCCGTTTTACCTAATCATATTTAGATTAGGCAGTGCATTGTTTGTGTTATCGGACCTTCCTAAAGTCATTTTGGTATGGCTGTTCTACACCTGCAAAGGTATATAAAAATATTCTAAAACGACATCCAATATCCTAAAAACATCCGAATTTTTGCGGAATCTGACCATTCTTTTGTTTTGTTGTGTTTGCGTTCCTTGCACGATATTACAAACCACGCAGAAACAGTTGCGTTATCATCCCTCGATTTATTTCATCATATCTTGAAAGCTTCGGGAATCACAAACATTAATCCCAGCTTAATTTATTACCATTATCTTTGCTTGAAAATACGTACAGCTTCAAACTATTACTAGGATTTATTCCATGACTCTGATCCAGAGGAGTCGATTTGGCGTAATCAAGTCTGTTATTACTGCTGTTAAAAATGAGAGAGGATCGCATCCATACTCAGTGATGGTTGAGGCAATCTTCCGCTGGAATCAGGTGAAGTACACGGAGAGGGAAATTTAAATTTTTTTTTTCTTAAAACAAAATCAAACCGGGGAGTTTTAGATGCATAAAATACAAATAAGATTAAAAAGGGTAAAAAATGGAAAAAAAAATATATATATATATTTTACATTGATACAGTATCTTTGCAAATATACAAACCCACTAACAGGCAAAATACATACACGCATGATAGTATTGCCAATAGCCCTGTTATAAACACCATTAATAACAAAGGGCTTGGTGCATAAATTTTTTCAAAATAGATTAGTGACAGGATCGACTAAACTTTTAATCTGTAAAAATACTGTAATATCCTCCCAGAGCACCTTCATTGATAAGGGAAAAATAAAACATATGATTTTTTTGTAGAAAAAAAAAGAAAAAAGAAAGAAAAAAAAAAAGGTCCCCACCACCTGAACTCGAGCAGTTTTTCTATTTCATGGTTTTATTCGCTTTTTTCCTCCTCTTTGACTGGTTCACATGGGATGAAGAGAAACTTTTTTCAATCGCTAGTTCCAATAACCAGTGGCTTTAAATCAAGCTAATTATCACTGGGAATTAGTAAATTTCATGATTCGATTAAGTCTTTTCATTCAATAATGATAAATTTTTTGCATGTATCAAACCAGAGAGAGAGAGAGAGAGAGAGACACGAGAGACTGAGAGAGAGAGAGAGGAGAGAGAGAGAGGAGAGGGGAGAGAGAGGGGGAAGAGAGAGAGAGAGAGAGGGCGGAGAGAGAGAAAAGAAATTATACATGTCACACTTTTTCCATTATACGTCCTACTGCAGGGGATAACCTTACGCCTGACATATTTTTTCCCGCGTGTTTTAGATATTCACACTCAAAACACAGACACGAAGTTTTTTATGAGTTTTATTCCTGGTAAGACTTGGCCACTCACCAAACTGTGAACACAAAAGTTTGTGGATTACATGGCGCCACATGTGCTACGTGGATATATGCATACACACACCAATGCGATATTGTGTTTGTTTGTTTTTTGTTTGTTTGTGTGTGGTGTGGGGTGGTGTGTGTGTGTGTGTGTGTGTGTGTGTGTGTGTGGTGTGTGTGGGTTTGGATGGGGGGGGTGTGTGTGTGTGTGAAACACAAACACAATAACGCGTACGGAAAGATGAAGAGAAAAAACACCCATAAGAAGAAACTAAAATGACGTTTTGAAATATATTTTCTGTTACCTGTTTTGAATTAATTTGTTATAGTGGATGTTATAGTGAATTTTACACACACACAAAACAAACACACACATATGTGTGTGTGTGTTGTGGGGTGTGTGTGTGGTGTGTGTGTGTGTGTGTGTGGGTTTTATAATGTGTGTGTATCCTGTGCTGAAGCTTCACACAAATATATCGGTTTCAACATCTGACAAAGATACGGTCCAAATGCCGAGTTGCAGATATTTTTGATTCGCCCGGTCAGGTCTGCTCTTTTCTGTGTGCGTCAGAGTAATGTTTGGCCCAGCCTGCGGCACTCAGAAAATACTAACCCCAAAAGTAGGATAAAAGTTTCTTTTTAATATCATATCCTAAATATCGTGAACGTCGCAGCCAATATCAAAGGACAAACAAAAAAAATATATGTTTCAGGGCTTCTATTTTTCCCTTGACCAGCTAACTGCGCGGGGCCCTTCGAGTGGTTTGGCATGGCGTTGGAACAGCCCGAAGTCGATGTTCTTATTGAACAGTGGAAGTGGAGATTCTGTCACTATTTCTTTGTTCTCTGTTGTTATAATAAACGTTTTCGTGGGAAATGAAATGCAAAATCGATTTGTCATTTGACTGGGCTGGGGTAAAAACATGAATGATGAAAAATATAAAGACTTGTGTTGCTATTACAAGGAAGGTGTATGACTTTTTAAAACGAATAGTGACTATGATACAGGATTCCCCACATTCAAAGAAAACAGGCCTCATAAAAAAACCCTATTTTTTTGCAGTTTTTTTTGAACATGTAAGTTCAGTTTATTAAATGTATACAATATAGCCGGCTTCACAAGTGCTAATGTTTCCCAATTTTCCTTTTTTTTCGGAAAAAAAAAATTCAATAAACATTGTAATAATCACACTGTCAAGAGTAATAACTATAACAGTATTGGGATTAATAACAAAAATAAAATCAGAAAATTCAAGGAATGGGAAAATCAGGTGCAGTTACAAGTGCCAAAATATTTTATCCTTGGTGGCTGAGCACTTTGGACCCACCGGTGTTCAAAAAAAATCACACACACACACACACACACAACTACAATGGACAGTATTTTACATAAAGGACTGATAGTTTACAAGAGAGTGTAAGAAAGTAATCGGTTTAGAAATTAACACAGTTTCCAGATATCCGATGAAGTATATAGTTAAGTTTGTGTAGAATTGAAATATATTTTGCTTATAACACATAGCACCCATTGACTAAATTTTAGTAGAGCTAACACGGGCAAGTATTGGGATGACGATGGATGTTTCGTGTAAGGATTACGTGTGTTTAAGTCTGTATATAGACATATATATATATATATATATAATTTATCATATAGGTATATATATTTTAAAATATTGATAGATAGATAGATAGATTGATGGATAAATATATATTTTCTACACCCATGGATACATACACATATACATATGAATTAAAACTACAAAATGTGTGAATATGGCTAGAAATGATATACATATGTACATGTGTATTTATATGTATGCATGTGATAATAAAACATATATATATATATAATATATATACATATATATATATATATATACATATATAATGCATATTTGTAAAACATAGATGGATAGATAGATATACACACAGCATATATATATAATATATATATATATAATATATATATTATATATATATATATATATATATATATATATATATATGTGGTGTGTGTGTGTGTGTGTGGTGTGTGTGTGTGTGTGTTGTGTGTGTGTGTATATGTATATATTTTATATATATATATATTATATATATATATATATTATACGGGAAATTTACGTTACCAAATAGTTATATATTTTTGTAATGATAAGAAGCATTAATTAATTCACGACCCTCGGGTTTTGAACTAGCACAGTGCTATACACATTACGTTGGTTTCAGGATTGTAAAAATACATACAGTTCCTGAGATCTCAAAAAACATTCGCTAATATAACTATCAAATGCTCTCTGAGCGATTTATTAGTCAGGGTTCAGACAATACCGCTGCAAAATTCATAATTGTGATCATTACAGTGAAATGTGGTCCACTCTCCTGACCCTGTACAGTACACATTAGATCGCTTAGTAGCAGACCAATAGGAAGGTATTAGGTTTATTACCACAATGATCAGCGAAAGGAACCACAGGCGGTTGATTCGAAAAAAGGAAAGGAATATAAAAAACCCCATATTGTTCCCCCGAAGCTGTAATTGGGCCCAATAGGTCGTAAACGTTGCCAATTTCAAGAACAGGATCTCGTAGCAGCGCTAACCATCGCTTCCCACACCGAAAACTTCGTGAGGTCTTAGCGTACTTGATAAACAAATGAAGGGATACGAGAACCTTCATAGTATCTCACTACCTCTTAATGAACGGATCTTGGCTACTTTTCTTGTTATCCCAAAGTACCAATGCACGTTTTTAATCGGTGATTACCCTTCAGCTGATGGCCCTTGAGACTGGACCATATCAGTTACGGATTGTTGACTGTTTGCGTGTGGTGGTACCTGTATACATATATTTATATTTATATTTATCTGTGCGTGTGTATACATGAGTGTGTGTGTGCGCGCGCAAACATTATATATATATATATATATATAATATATATATATATATAATATATAAATATATTACATATTATAATCCCATATATATAATATATATATATAATATATATATATATATAAAATATATATATATATATATGCAAAATATAAAAGTGGATGTATATAATTAAATATATATATAATATAAAATATATATATATTATATATATATATATATATATATAGTGTACATACATATGTGTGCGTATATATATACATATGTTGGCATCCGTCAATCCGGGAGGATTAAGGAATTGACCCCTGAATTTGTGTTGCACACATCCTTGCAGCGGAGCTGGGTCTTCCAGTTGACCTCTTCTCTGCTGCAAGCTCTCCGTAAAGGAGGTTTTTGGGATGGGGCCCATCCGCCATGCCCTTGCTAGTGCAGGCATCTCTGTATAGGGGGGTGGGCATGGATGGGACACCTGTTCTCTCAAACACTGCTGTTGGTGACATGGCCTCAAGCAAAGCATATGGAAAGCAGTGAGTCTGCTTATTTGTAGCGCAAGGTCCAAGCTTAAATTCTGTAAAGGAGTGTATGACGATGCAAACCAGTACACTGGGTCTAGGTGTGCTCTGCCACCGGGGTTGTTGGTCAGACGCGTTTTGTCAGCCCTCGAGTATTGACACAGCCTTTCCAATGCGCCGATGGACAACCTCTCCTCTCTCGTCGTCTGGGGACATTGGTTGTGAGCGGTTGATCAACGAGTTGTCCCATTACCGGAGTGTTTTCAGGCTGAGATGAGACCAAGAGCATGCGGGCTGTGGCAAAGCAATTCAGGGACTGCTGTAGATCTTCAGCTGATTGTGTTGTGATCGCTGCATCGCTGCAAAGAGGAAAACCCTTCAGGAGCTATTTGGGTACTTTTGTCATGGCTCAGAATCGGGAGGGGTTTGAAGAGTTTCCTTTCGGACCTCGTATGCAGGAAGATGCCTCTGTGGCTATTCCAAAAGGCCGTGCGGGTTCTTTCTAAATGTTCCTTCTCTCCAACACTGGCTCAAAAAAACTTGTGAAGCTCCTTGACGAGAATTTCAGTGGGATGCCATCGCCTCCTGGTGTCGTCTGAGGAAACTTTGTCCAGTGTTCATCGACTTCCTCCATAGTTGGCTCACTGTCCAGTTCGTCCATAGTGGGCAGGGTCTGTACTGCGGCACGGGGTTCTGTTTTAAATTCTCTCCTAAGTACAACTCCGAGTAGTGCTCCACCAGCGGTCCATCTGCTGTTCACAATCCATAGTGATCTTGCCACTGGCTGACTTCAAAAGGGAAAATCCCTTTTTTATGAGGGAGTTATAACCTGCTTGATTCCTTAACATGCGCCTTTATGTTTCCATGGTAGCAGCTTTCTGTAGGATGTACTATGTATGTATACACACAGACACACACCACATACACACACAACACACACACGCACACAAAACACACACACACACACAACACACACACACACACACACACACACACACACATATTTTTATATAATATTTTAAAATTATATATATATATATATATATATGATATATATATATAGGCCGCGGGGGCCGAGTGGTCAAGACTGTCACGACGGCAATCTGAGTTCGAGGGTCGAGTTTACCCGGGGGTGCGTTGTTCCCTTGGGCAAGGAACTTCACCTGATTGCCTCCCTAGCCACTGGGTGGCCAAGCCAGCCTAAGTCAGTGCTAGTCCCAAGCCCGGATAAAATAGAGAGAATGATTCCCTATAAAGGTAACACGGCACTCTCCGTGGAAAGGAACTGGTGACCCTACCACGTACTCACTAAAAGAGCATCACAAATGAAAACTAAAATTTAAGTATCATGCTGTGACCACGGCGGCTCAAACATGAACCTATCGTAAAAAAAAAAAAAAAAAAAAAAAAAAAAAAAAAAAAAAAAAAAAAAAAAAAATTAATAAAAAAAAATATATATATATATATATATATATATATATTTTATATATATAAAATATATAAAACAACATACATATAAGTGTCAGCATAAATTGTCAGCACCACGGAATTTTTAAAATATTTTTTCCTTGAACACCATATAAATATAGCAAAAAAGAAAAAAAAGTGTAAGACGGAAAGTGGGGTGTTGTGAGGAGATATGAATGGATCAAATAAAGTTAAAACCACAGGGATTACGGGGGTTGCAGTGAGTAATTGAGGCAGTTTCCCCACTCTCCCATGAATATCCGAAACGTGGCATACTAACATGCGAGGTTTAGCCACCCAAAAAAAAAATGTATGAAATATTTTTTTCCTGTATTTTTTGGTGCGTGGATACAGTGCCAGAGTCGGTCGAAAGTGATAGTTACGAGTGTTTCAAAGAATGAATTTGGGAAATTAACAATAAAATCAAAGTGATAGTAAAAAAAAGGTAGGAAGAGCGGGAGAAAAGATAGATTTATTTACGAGGATAGGCGTGCTCAATAATTTCAGCAAATTAATTCTATAATATTTTTTGCCACCAAGGACAGTCCATATCTCCTAATAACATAGCATATTAATAGTTGACGAAAGAATAAAGGATATTTCAGGGAACTAGCATGCAGGAAACGGGAAAGAAATAAGGGAGTGACTCTCTTAACCCCATATATAATTTTATATAATATAGATATATATGTATTATATATATATACATATATATATATATTAAATATCTATCTACATACACACACACACACCAAAACCACACACACACACACACACACACACACACACACACATATATATATAAATATATATAAAATATATATATAATATATATATATATATATATAAAATATCTATCTACATTATACACACAACATATTTTAATATAAGTATATATATATATATATATTATATATATATATATAAAATATATATATTAATATATTGTCATACACATACAAAGCAACTGATTATTAACGAAACTGCGCCCTCATGTGAAGGTAAATATGCCCGTCAACCCAGAGGCGAAACGGACCCTCAAAACCCCCCACGCAGATGGGGAAATTTCCCTAGAGGGCACCGCAGGTCTCTCCACTGTCGCCCACACGCTCATCGCACCTACAAAAGAAGGATCGTTACGAGGGCATCCCGACGAGCGAACCGCCATTGATCGTCATTTGTCATGGCGGCGTCGAAGCTGCGGGGTCGAGCATCCTCGTCGCCTACACCTGTCGACTCGAAAGTTGCCAGACGGTTTTTCGCGCGCAGGATGCTGGTGATGGCGCCGTAGGTTATGTATGCCTTTTCCCTTTAGAATATTTATATATTTTTTTTTCTTTCGTGTGGGGGGGAGAGCGACGGTGACTTTTCTTCTTCTTTTTTTTTTGAGAGAGAGGAAGAACGTCTACGAAGCGGAAGAAAAAAAAGTTTTTTATCTACTGTCTATGGAATTTAGAAAGATATGAATGATTGGGGGGGGGAGGGGGGAGAGTTTATGAATTGACAGGAATGGAGAAGAAAAAAAAAATACCCGTTTTATTTCATAAACTTTTGAAGGAAAAAGATTCACTACCAAAAGATTCCTACCGACAGAAAGGAGAACCACAGGAGAAAGAAGATAAAAAAAGGCTACAAAAGAAAAAGTTTCGTCGTTCTTCGTCTGCCACTCCGATAGCAACAATACAGTTCTGGGGTCAGACGCTCGGGTGATTTAAAAAATTTGTGTCCTCAAGAATAGCTCTTTTTCAGCGAGGAGCGAGATAAAACGAGAAGTGCGAGAAGAGAAAAAAAAAACAGCAAGAAAGGAAAGCTATAAGTTACAGTTCGATCCCAGTATTATAGTTGCCCATCCTTTTAGATCCATAAAGAGTTTTACTTGGAACTCTAAACAGCGCCGAGATATTGAGAGTGACAGAACGAGACTGCATGTGTGTGTTTGTGTGGTGTGTGTCTGCCCCGCGCGTGTGTAATAATAATAAAATAATAATTGGTTTATGATTTCATGCAGCCAGAGGTGAAAATACAAGAAATACAGATAGAGAGACAAACTATATACATAAACAATAACAACCATAAAAAAGTAAACTAACAACAATAACAACAAAAAAACAAAAGCAAGTACAAATCAGGTGAGCTAGT
>NW_023640913.1:5000-10918 GCF_015228065.2 Penaeus monodon | reverse complement strand
TATATATATATATATATATATATATATATAATATATATAATAAAATATATATATTTATATATAATATTTATATTTTTATATATATATATCATATATATTATATATATTTTATATTATATATGTATGTGTGTGTGTTTGTGTGTGTGTATGTGTGTTGTGGGGTCTGTGTGTGTGTGTATATATATATATTATATATTATATATATATATATATATTATATATCTATATATATATTTTATTTATTTATATTATATATATATATTATATTATTATATATATATATATATATATATATATACACAACTATGCGTGTATATTTATGTGTATATATATATATATATATATATATATATTATATATATATATATATATATATAATATAATATATATATATATATATTTATATATATTTATATAGCTATATAATAAGTAAATTTTATATAATATATATATATATATTATATATACACAAATATACATATAATTTTATATAAAATATATTATATATAATATAAAATTATATATATATATATATATTTTAAGAGAGGGGGAAGAGAGAGGAGAGCGAGAGAGAGAGAAGGAGAGAGAGAGGAGAGAGAGAGAGAGAGAGAGAGAGTAGTAGATATAGATATATAAATATGATATATTATTATATCATATATACATATATAATATATATATATATATATTATATATATATATATAATATATATAAAATATATATGTATGTATATTTATATGTATATATGTAGGTATACATAAACACACAACGTGTGTTTGTGTTTGTGTGTGTGTATAAATATTATATTATATTTTATTATTATATATATATTATATATATATATATATATATTAAAATATACTTTTATATATAATCACATATTTTATATATTAATATAGATAAGATAGATAGTAGTTTAGATAGAATAGATAGATATATTATTATAGTATATAATAAGTAAATATATATATATATATATATATATATATATATATATATATATATATATATTATATATTTTATATAATGCATACATACACAAACACACACACACACACCTGTCTGTATATATATATGTATATATAAATATTATATATATATATTATATATTATATATTATATATATATATATATATATATATATATATATATATATATATATGTATATGTGTGTGCGTATGTGTGTGTGTGTGTGTGTTCAAGTGTGTCCTATTTATGTGTGTGTGTATGTGTGTGTGTGTGTCTGTTTATGTGTGTGTGTGTGTGTGTGTGTGTGTTGTGTACTAATACATATATATATATATATATATATATATATATATATATATATATATATATATATATATATACATATATATACATATATGTGTGTGTGTGTGTGTGTGTGTGTGTGTGTGTGTGTGTGTATGTGTGTGTGTGTGTGTGTGTGTCTGTGTGTGTTTGTGTATACATATATATATATATATATATATATATATATATATATATATATATATATATATATATATATATGTAGCCATAGCCATCTCCAGTCGACTTCAGCCCGCGGTAGTCGAGGTGACACCGGTTGATGAGCGTATCATGGCATTGAGACTGAAGTATGCTTTTGGCTTCTTGTCTCTTATTGCTGTATACGCTCCTACCGATGTACATAAAACCGATGTGAAAGAGGCGTTCTACGCCAAACTCGCATCTGTGGCAGACGATTGCCCCCGGCGAGACATCCGCATTGTTCTGGGCGACTTCAATGCGGTATCCGGTTGTGACCGAGCTGGCTACGAGATGTCTGTCGGCCCCCATGGCTCGGGAGCTGATCCCAGCAGCGAGAATAGCCTCCTTCTCCGGGACTTTGCTAGGTCCCAGAAAATGAGGATCTCTGGCTCCTGGTACCAGCGCTCCAACCCGCATCGCTGGACTTGGTACAGCGATACGGGTAATGTGGCCAAGGAGATCGACCACATTCTTGTCAGCACGCGATGGAGGATCCTCCAGAACTGCAGGGTTTTACCGGATTGCTGAGTTCTGTGGCACCGACCATAGGGTGCTTGTGGCTACCCTGCGGGTCCACTTCAAAACTCCCCGTCCCTCCAATGGCCACCCTAAGGTGTTTCACTTGGACAGACTAAGGGAGGAGGAGTGTGCCCGTGGGTTCGCCACGGCAGTCTCTGACCGATTCTCAGAAACCAGCAACCTGACGGATCCAGTTGCTCTGTGGGAGTCCTTCAAGCGCGTAACACTCAAAGCAGCTCAGGAGTCCATTGGCGTACGCCCAAGGACAAGGCAGAATACCATCTCCCTGGAGACATTAGAGGCCCTGAAGCATGTCGCAAGGCTCGGCTGAATGGGAATCAAGTCTTGCGTCGTTCCATGGTGCGTAGGGCTCGGACACTGCTGAGAAGGGACAAGGAACAGTTCATCAGGAATCTTGCTGAGGAGGTCGAAGGCCATTTCTTGGTAAATGACCTTCGCCCTGCCTACCAAGCCCTGAGAAAACTGAACCCTAAACCCTCCTCACAGATGACTGCAGTCCGATCAGCGGATGGACGGATCATCTCAGATCATGTTGGGGTTCGTGAACGTTGGGCTGAGTATTTTGAACAGTTGTACCAGGTGGATCCTCCAACAGTTAGCTTGGATGCAAGCGATGTCTCAATGCCTGTGCCGGACCCGCCCATCAGCGAGGAACCTCCTACCCTAACAGAGGTTAGGCTGGCGATTTCCAAGCTGAAGAGTGGGAAAGCTGCAGGCATATGTGATATCCCTGCTGAATTGCTAAAGGCTGGGGGTGAACCTATGGCTCGGGGCCTGCATACAGTCCTGACTGCCATTTGGCAGTCTGGTACCATTCCCCCTGACCTGCTGAGGGGCGTGGTCATCCTCTCGGGAAGGGAAAGGGGATCGATGGGACTGTAGCATCTACCGTGGCATTACACTGCTCAGCATACCAGGCAAGGTTCTCGCTCACATTCTTCTGAAACGGATCCGCAACCACCTACTGAGGCACCAGAGACCGGAGCAGTCTGGATTTACTCCTGGCAAGTCCACAATAGACCGTATACTAGCGCGTCGAGTAATTGTGGAACGCTGTCGTGAGTTTGGTCGTGGGTTGCTTGCAGCCTACATCGACCTCAAGAAGGCGTTTGACTCGGTGCATCGGGAATCGCTATGGAGATCCTGAGGCTCAGGGAATTCCGACACAGATTATTGGCCTGATAGCAAGCCTCTATACTGGTACTGAAAGTGCTGTAAAGTGTGGTGGGGGTATGTCGAACTTCTTCCCTGTTAATTCAGGGGTGAAGCAAGGCTGTGTCCTTGCACCCACACTTTTCAACACTTGTATGGACTGGATAATGGGCAGACCTACTAGCCAAAGTCAGTGCGGAGCAACACTAGGCAATATTAAGGTCTCGGACCTTGACTTTGCCGACGATGTTGCCATCCTATCTGAGTCCTTGGAGTCACTTGTGGCGGCTCTTCATGCATTTAGCAATGAGGCGAAGCCCCTAGGCCTAGAGGTCTCCTGGACCAAGACCAAGATTCAGGACTTTGGGGGCCTGTTAGGGGAACCCGTTCAGTCGATCCATGCTTGCGGCGAGGACGTTGAAGTCACAGAAAGTTTTACATACCTTGGTAGCGTAGTCCATATCTCTGGGTTGTCAGACCAGGAAGTCAGTAGACGGATTGGTCTGGCAACAGGAGCCAGGAACTCGATCAACAAGAGCGTTTGGAGATGTCGGTACCTATGCAGAAGGACCAAGCTGCGTGTCTTCAAGGCCTTGATACTTCCAGTTTTGCTCTATGGAAGCGAAACCTGGACGCTATCCAGTGCCTTGGAGTCTCGCCTTGATGCCTTTTGTAACAAGTCCCTTCGCCGGATCATGGGGGCCTAACCTACCAAACCTAACATATTTAAGCTATAACTAAACCTAACCTGATGAGTAATCTCACATAACCTTGCCTAACTAAACCTAATCTCACCGAAACGAACTAAATCTGACCAAAACTAACCTAAGCTATCTGAAGTAAATGTAAAATATTCTAGCGTAACAATCTGTCCTAACCTAACTAAACCAAATCGAATTTAACTTAAACTTATCTAAGGAAACTAAAGCTAACCCACCTTAACTTAAACTAACCTAACCAAACCAAACCCTACTATACCATAATATAACTAAACCTAACCTAATCCATACTAACCTAATTAGATCAATCTAACCGAACCTAACGAAACCTAATCTAACATAACACAACATAAGGTAGCTAAACCTTCTCTAAATCTAAATATTTTAACTTAACGAAACCTAACCTAACTATCCCTAAACTTAATATAATAGAACATAACATAAATCAACCTAACGTATTAAAGCCTAATCTAGCATAACATAGCAGGACAAAATAGCTAAACTAATCTAATACAACCGAAGATAACTAAACCTAACCTAGCCTAACCAAATCTAGCCGAACTAAACTTAATATATCCGTAACTACACTAACGTATGCTAAACCAATTAAGCCTATGCTAACATAAAATAACATAATCTATCCCAATTAAACGTCATCTAACCTAACAAAAACCAACCTACCTAACTTAAATAAAACTAACCTAACCTAACCTAATCTAAACTAACTAAACCTAACGAAACCTAACCAAATCTATCCTATTCAAACCTATCCTAACGTAATATAACAAAACGCAATGAAACCTAACGAAACTTAACCTAACCAAGATACATAGGCAGGTAGATACACAGATAGATAGATGGGCCGGTAGATCGATAACTAGATGGGTAGATACGTAGGTAAGTAGATAGAAGTGTAGGTAGGAAGGTAGGTAGATAGCCAATTATCTAACTGGACATTAAGTATAATTATAATAATACTAATTGTTATAATATTGTTATTAATATTATTATTGTTATTATTATCAATATTATTATCTTTATTGGTAGTATAATTGTAAAAATAATTATTATAACAGTAACAATTACAGTAATAACGATATTAATTAAAATAATGATATTAATAATTATTATAAAAACGTTATTATTGTTATTATTATTGTTATTACTATTATTATTGTAGTTGTTATTAGTATAAATGTAAAAATATATATTATAACTGCAATAATTGCAATAATAATGATAATAATTGCAATAATGATGATAATAATTGCAATAATGATGATAATGATATAATAAAAAAGGTAAAAGAAAAAAAATTACAAAAGTCGATAAAGCGGCAAAATCTAGCGAAATATAGCCTTTTGAGAGTAGACTCCAAAATGACGTTTTTTTCCATTCATTTGATGATTCTGGAAATTATTAGGGTAATAATGGTAAAAATTACCAGAATTCTATTAATCATGACAATAATGATGATAAAAGTGAGAATGAAGAGAATTTGGATAACATTTCATGATTATTAATATTATTACTATTATCATTATTATTATCATTATTATAATTATTATTATTATTATTATTATTATTATTATTATTATTATTATTACCTTAATTATTAATATTATTGCCAAAAAATATATTAGAACTGTAATAATAAAAATAATAATAATAAGTATAATTATAATAATGATGATAATCATGATAATAATGATGATAATAACAAGAATTTTGTCCATATATAATAAAAAGGTAAAAGAAAAAAAAATCCCAAAAGCCGAAAAAACGGCAAAATCTAGCGAAATATAGCCTTTTGAGAGTATACTCCAAAATGACGTTTTTTCCCATTCATTTGATAATTCTAGCAATTATTAGGGTAATAATGATAATAATTAACAGAATTATATGAATCATGACAATAATGATGATAAAAGTGAGAATAAAGAGAATTTGGATAACATTTGATGATTATTAATATTATTACTATTTTCATTATCATTATCATTATAATAATAATA
>NW_023640912.1:0-42420 GCF_015228065.2 Penaeus monodon | reverse complement strand
TTGCGTCTCTCGGGCTTGTTTCCTCCGCTCCTCCACTCCAGCCAGCTGCGTCATTTTTCCCCGGGCCTTTCAGTTAACACATGCCAGGTCATCCTTTTCATTTTTAATACTGTTTCGCATAGAGCCCAAAGACCCAGGGCGTAGCAATATATACCATGATGTAAAAAAAAAAGTTTATACTGTGTGATTTTGGGAAATGAAGACCATAGTAACCCGATTTAAGTATACTAATTTTTTGCGAAATATTTATAAAATTTTTAAGGGATGTACATTTACATTTTTATTTTTTTTTTGTTAAAAAGAAGTTCCTGTACCCCCTTATTGTAATGCGATCGCCTAGGTATCCCTCACCGGGTCTTCCCTTGCTAGATAATCGATCATACAACTTATTCGAGGAACACTGTGACCCTCGCCTCGGAGTAAAAAGGTTTTAAAATTTGATACGCAATTCGCATAGCGTGGCTATTGAAAGGGCCCGTTCGTTGTTTTTATTTCTCTTGGATTTTCAGTTTTTTATGAATATTCAGGGTTTTTGCTGACGCCACCCCCGAAATTTTGTTTCCCGTGCCCCGGGTTTAATGGAGCAGCGAAAAAACTAAACAACCCCGTGACACGGTGCGGACGGGGATTTTACTTTGATTTTTGTTTTCTTTTTTTATTTTTGTAAATATAATGGTAATAGTGCTTTTTTATCCCGAAATTTTAAATTAAAAGAAAGAGCATAATTAGATAATGTAATAAATTTAAAGAGAAGAAAATCATTCAAAAAAAAGACCCTTTTACAATGGGTAGTGATGGGATGGGTCGCTTTGTTTGTTACTTTGGTTATCCCCTTCATTAAAAAGGGGTTTTCTATTACGAGTCTAATACTTGTATTATTTTAAAGGGAAAATGCTTTTCCTGGTGGGATACGGGTGAGTGCTTGTAAACCACGCATGCGCAAAAGGGGGAAGGAGGTGGGAAGGATTTTCCGTTAACTATAGGCAGTGATTTCTGGTGTAAACGAAAAAATTTGTTTTCGCTGTGTCTCCTATAGTTCGATGTTTGGAAGCGAAATTCGCTTCCCGTACTTAGTTGGTGAAAAGGGTTTGAGTGACTGCAAAATACTCGTCCTTTAAACTTGATCTTAGCCTTGTTTTGTGTGGGGATGTCATTTGGGAGAGTTCTCTTAGTTATTTGTGGTTTTTTTCTTTAATTTCTCATGATTTTAACTTCTTTTACTCCTTATTTTGTTTGTTCGAAATTTAAACATGAAGTCAGTAACTGAATTTTGAGAGAACTGAGGCCCCGGTTTTAAACCCGGGAAGTTATTGAAAGATTTTTTAGAACTGAAAGAAAGGGAACGAACGCGAGGAGCGAGCTTCGAAAAAGAGATAAAAAAAATAGAATTAAAATTAGAAAAGGCGATAAGCCCCTCTCTCACGAACTCGCTAGGGCCCCTTTTATCACGTTCTAATGCCGAAAGAAGAGTAGTCTTTCAAAGATAATTTACGTTTGCCTCCCTTTTTCACTATGCAAGATGAGATAGATAGCTACTTCCAGAGATTTGAAGGTTAGCTGTTACAAAAGGGGAAAAGAAAAATTAGTATCGTTACCTGAGGGAAGGGTGAAAAGCTACGAGAAGATGAAAGGGGCTTATCAGAGCTTACTCAGGGATCCCGATGGCACAGAGTTTTTTCAGGAGAGAAAATGTGGGGAAAAAAAGAAAAAATCTTACATTCAAATGGTATTCGAATGGAGCAGTACTTGAAGGGGATTTCCTTGAGTATATTGAAAAGGGTTTATAATTCTTTTTTTTTTTTTCATGTCAGAGAACAGTTTTTTAATAATTGATTTCGGGGTTTTTTAAAGGAACACATTAAAAATAAGCTACCGAAATGGCAGAGGCGCGGACCGATACGGGTGGCAAAATTTTCGCGGCGATCGCTGAGGATTTCTCAGAAAAAGTAAGACTAATGTAACGAATGATATGAACCGATTTGCAAAATGTGGTAAGGGGGTCACAATGGGCCTCAGTGTCTCGAAAATCCAAAAATTATAAGAAAATAACCCCAGAAATTTGACTTTGTTTTTTGAGTCGGAACTTAAAAAAAACAGGTGTAAATGATGAAAGGGTATGTTTCAAAAAAAGGAGCTAAAGAAATGTTGGATTCTGGTTGCTCTAAAAATTTTTGTAAAGACATTTTTCGTTCCATCATATTACAAATATGGGAAACTCGTAAAGATGTATGTTTTACTTGGGAATTTCTAATTTTTTTCCTCGAAAAGGTTTTTTATTAAGAAAAGTCTTTACGGGCGGGGTTAAAATGCCATAGCAGCGCCTATAAAATTTGAAAGACATATTAAAGGACTTTTCCAGTGAAAATCCCGCCTGACCCAAACCTGCCACTTTGATCCTGACCCTTTTCGCAAAAGACCTCACTCCCCCCCTTCTAACTCTCCGAATTTTTTGCGAAGGTACAAAATGATGCCCGTTCTACATCGCTTGCGAATTATGAGGGGGGACACTCGGGGAATGACGGAAGTCTTAAAACGAAGCCCGAAGGTCCCGCAGTGTCGCAATTGACTCAGTAAAATGCGCCCTTTTAATGCTCAAAATACATCCCCTACAAAAAGACTTGGGAAAAGGAAAGACGGGGAAAAATAGACAATTTTAAAAATAGGGCAGTAAAATATGAAATAATAAGGATTGATCTAAAAATTTCCCTAGAAAATAAATTCGTCATGAAAAGGGAAAGAAAGAACTGTTTGTTCCTGAAAATTATAGAGAAAAAATATTAAATCTTCTCATGATTCTTTAACAGCTGGCCACATTTACACCGGAAAACTAGCCATAAGATTTTCCTTAAAGTTTTTCGGGCCCTGGAGCAGGAGCAGATATCAAGCGTTATTGCGATCGGTACTCGCCAGAATTTCCGAAAAAGGCAGCGTTAAGAGGGCCGAGAAAAAGTTTCCCGTCTTTTCCGAGCCTTTTTCACGTTTTTGCTATTGCCTTTCGGCCCGCATCACCTTGCCCCCGCCCGCGGACCAGATACACCCTGACTAGTAATTATGCTACGCGTTTCCCCGAAAGCAGTCGTCTAAAGAAACATAGACACCGTGATTAGGAAAAGTTTTGGTTGGATTTTCTCCCAAAAGAAATCTTGCGGTCCGGAACTCAGTGTCGATCAGCCCTAAGGGCCGAGATTCGTAGCTCTGCAGTTAAAACCTTACACAACCCCCTATCATGCGAGTTGCAATGGCGCGGTTTTAACGTCTGAAGGTGTCTTGAAAGCAATATTAAAAAACGTGCTTGACCACCCCGAGACTGGGATAGTATCTTCCAGCCGTTCTTTCGCTTACAGGGAAATCCCCAACGATTCGCGAAATTTTTTCATTTGAATCCTTTTTGGAAACCAATCAGAGGTTTTGTTACATTTTTTCATTTGACTTTGGTTAAAGGGCGAGTCGATATAAAGTAAAGTCTACTTATATATGTAACCCAATTAAGATCCAGATTAGAGGAAATGCAAAACTGGCCGTTTCCCCAAACCGAGATAAGCAACAAAACTTATAAATCTATAGGGCCTTAAAAATTTGAAAAACGCAGGTTAAAAGTGAGTGACGAGGGCTTGTCCTTTCCCCTGATCCAATAAGATGATTATGCAGTGGAAAAGGGGCCTTTGCCAGTTAGGGGTGAAAGATAGTGGAGTAATTATACCATCAAAGTGAGACGAAAGAGAATTTTTTTCATCAAAATGTGAAGCATAATTTTGTAAATGACACTTGTATCTGGAATTAAAAAATATTGAATCTTTAAAGTAGTGGATCTGGTGCCGAGGTAAATGTTTTTTTTGAATACCCTGATTTTTAAAAGATAAAGCCCCGGATACAAAATCTATAGAACCGTAATTAAACTTTAGACCACTAACCCTGTTTTTTAAAAAAACCTTATCCTTACCCTATAATCTGATTGAGTTTTTAAAAAGGAGTTTTCAAATGCTTTTAGGGATAATAGAGCCCTCTGCATCGCCTTTTTGTTCACCGGTCGTTCCGTAAAAAAGCGCGACCAAACTTACAGGTTCTTATCGAACTAGGAGCTTGAATGGGGCACTACTTTTATGGAACCCATGCCCAACTGAAAAAGCTTGGGAATTTTTTAAACGATAATATTTCACGGATAAAACTTAAATTAGGGTACTGGAGATTCCTCTATCTTTAGAATCTAAGAAATATACTGCTTTTCCACCAACAGAGGATCATGCATTTTTTTAAAACCCTTTTGGGCTCAAAAACCCCATGTGCAAATTGTCAGACTGATGAGAAAAATGATTTTTGTTTAAGAATACAAAAATTTTTCTTTGATAACATTGTAAAACACAGTTTACCTCAGTCCACCTCAGACCTGCAAATGACAAACAATTAGGTTTATTTTTGCAGGATTGAGGGTTTGCTAAAAAATTATTATTTTATGGGAATGGCTGGGATAAGTAAGTGCTTCTTTGGGGATAAAAAAAATAAATCATCTTGGTTTTCGGAGAGAAGTTAAAAACCACCCAAAAAAGAAAATTAAAAATTTTTGAGTCAATGCTTTTCCAATACCAAAAAAGGAACAAGATTTTTTATTGGAACAAAATTATACTATAGAAAATTCATACCAAAAATTTCTAACGTTTTGCTCCTATGAATGAACTACGAAGAAGAATTCAAGAAAAAAATGAATTGGAAAATTAAAAAGTTTCTAGTACTTGGTTAAAAACCAAACTTCGGAAAACCAAACCGTGTTTTTGACTATTCGAAGACCTTTTTTTTCGGGATATGGGTTCCGAATGCACTGGGGCGGTCTTGGTTTAGGAACATAATGCCTATAGCTTTTGCTAGCTGAAAATACTTTATAGGGAAAGAAAATTTTTCAGCTATTGAAAAGGAATGTTTTTTTAACGTTTTTGGGGTATCAAAAAATTCAAAATTATATCTATGGGAAGGAGTTTGTACAAAAAAATGACCAAAAACCCCAATTTATCTCAAAACATGAGAATTCAATGGAAAAATTTAAAGAGATGGGGTCACATTACAAGGTTTTTCAATAGAATCAAAGCATAAAAGGTAAAGAAAAAGTAGGTGCGGAAGTTCTGAGCCCCGTGTTAGTAGATATGTTTGTAAAGACCAAAAAACATTAAATTTTTTTCTTGGTTATGGGGGATTGGTAAAGGTATTTTAAAAACATATTTACCAGATGTTAAATTTAAGTTGCATTTCTGTTTTGATATTGGGTATGAAGACCCTAGTAACCCAAATTTTAAACTACAAAAAAATTGCAAAAATATTTATACAATTTTAAAGGGTGTATATTCATGTTTATTTTTTTTTTTTTAAAACAAGTTTTTCCCCGTTCCCTTTTTGTAATGCGCAGGGCCCAGGGATACCTCACCCGGGTTTACTCTGCCCGAAATCGGTCACTTTGCCAAACCCCTTTTCGAGTGAACACTGTGACCCTCGCCTCGTGAGTAAAAAAGGGTTAAAATTTCGTAATTTTGCAAGGTGGCATATTGCAATGATGATTCGTTTTGTTTTTTTTTCTTGTATTTTTGTCTTTTTATGAATATTTATGGCTTTTCTGGCCGGCCCCCGAAAATTTCTTCCTGCCCCCCGGGGTTTCGGGCGCAAAAACTTAAAAGCCCCCTGACCGGTCCTAAGGGGGGGATTTTCTTGATTTTTTTTCTTTGTTTTATTGTAAAAATTTTTTGGTAGGTTTTATTTTTTTTACCCAAAAAAATAACTAATTAGATTGAAAAATAAAAGCGAAGCCCCCTTTTAAACGTCCTTTCAAATAAAAAATTTTAAACGCTTTATCAATTATATTAGTAATTTTTTTTTTAAAATTTTTAAATTAAAAAAGAAAATTTTCTTTTGTTAATCCTTTTGTTTAAGGGGAAAACAAAAAAAACGTACATAACAACAAAACAAAAACAAACCAGAAAATTCTCATTTTTCAATATTTTTTAGGGTTTTAAAAATAAATTTAAATTTATCATTTTTACCCTAAAAATTTTTTCCAAAAAAGATCATTGAAATCGAAAAGCGGCGTTTTGGAGCATATCGCAAATGATACATTTGCTAGATTTTTTCCGCTTTTTCGACTTCTGGGGTTTTTTTTTTTTATTATAAATAGACCATTACTGTAATATCATCATTACTATTTAATTTTTATCGTTTTATCGTAATTATTACATTTATTATATATTTTTTTTTTCATTTATACTAATAACAAAAATAATCAAATAAAAACTAATAATATTAGTAAGAATATTATAATAATATTGTTTTTATTATTTTCTTATTAATTTTTTATTTTTAATTTTATATATAAAATAATAAAATATTTTTATTACATTTTTTTATTTTTAATATTATTATTATTATTATTTTATTATTATTGCATTAATAAAAAATTTTTTTTTAATAAAAAACTACTAAAAATAATAATAAAAAAAATAATAAAATAATAAACATATTTTTTTTTTTAGTAATATTTTACAAAAAAATAATATTAATGCAAAATAATAAAAACATTATTATTATATTATTTTTATTATTATTTTATTATTATAAATCAATAATGATAATAATAATAAAATAATAAAAAAAATAAATGATAATAAATAATAATGAAAAAATAAAAATAATAATGATAATAATAATAATAATGATAAAAATAATCACTAATGATAATAATAAAATAATGATAATAATAAAAAACAATAATAAAAAAAATTTCATAAAATTTCTCTTTTTTCTCATTTTTATATCTTTTTGTCATGTTTAATACAATCGTAATTATTATTTTATTCCCAAAAATTTAAAAAACACCATTGAAATAAAAAAAAAAAAATCCCCAAAAGGCATATTTCGATAGTTTTTCCGCTTTTTCGACTTTTCAGATTTTTTTTTTTTTTCCATTTTCATTAAAATGGCATGATTAAGCTATTTCATCATTTAAATTTTTTTTTTCATTATTGCAATTTTTTTCTTATTATCATATTTTTATCATTACTATTGCAATTTTTGTTATACTACTTTTTGGGAATTTTACTAATAACAACAACAACAATAAATATTATAACAAAAATGATAATAAAATAAAACGATTTATAATAATTATTTTTATCATTATTTTTTAAATTTTCATTATCTTTAAAAATTAAAGTTTGAATATGCTTTTTTGCAATTAACTATAAAGAAATAAAAAATAATGATAATAACAATGATAACATTCTAAAAAAATTATAATGACTATTTTTATTAATTATCATCATTTTTTTATCATTATTTTTTTGTTTTTTACAGTAAATTATATATTTTTTTGTAAAAAACACTAAAAAAAATAAAAAATAAAAATAAACAGAAAATAATAAAAATACAATAATACTGATAATAATGATAATAATAAAAATAATTATTATTATTTTTATATTATTTTATTATTTTATTTTTTGTTTTTATCGTTTTTATCGCTATCATCATCATTATCTCCTTGTTATATCTTATATCATTTTTCAATTTTCATCATTATCTCATTATTTTGGAAATATTTCAGTTACAATATATTTCTTGCATTATACAATATTTTACAATAAGAGTAAAAAAATAATAAAATAGTATAACAATAATAAAAAATAATAATAATGATAATAAGAAAATAAAAATAATAAAAACGTAATATCATTAAATTTATATGTTTTTTTTTAATCATTATCGTTATTATTGTAATTATTAAGTTATGATTTTTTTTAATTTAAATACTAGTAATAATAAATATAATAATAATTAATATAATAATATAATAAAAAATAATAAAAATAATAATAATAATAATTAATAAAAATAATAAAATTTTATGAGACTATCTTTATTATTAATCATCTTTTTTCATTTTATTTAATAATCATCTGATATAATAGTAGTAGTACTAAAGTAATAATAATATAATAATTATAATAATAATAATAATAATAATAATAATAATAACAATAACGTTTAATAATTATTATTATTATTATTATTATTATTAATTATTATGATAATAAATGATAATAATAATAATATTAATAGTAATAATAATTAGATGATGTGATAATAATTAGTAATAATAATTATCATTATTATTATATTGTTGTTAAAAAATTATAATAATTATCATATTTTTATTTTTAAATTTTTGTTTTTTATATTATAATTTTTATCAATTATTATTATATTATTATCAATTATCATTATGATGATGATGTGATGATGATGATGATGATGATAATAAAAAATAATAGTAATAATAATAATAATGTTACGCCGCCCCCTCGTCTTCTGCACCAACACAAGGCAGGCTAGGCAGAGGCGTGGCTAAAACACAGGGCGTGAAACACTAAACCCGCTCCAGGGGCACCGAGCACCACAGCGTCCCCAGAACACCACCAGGGAAACGCCACATGGCGGGGCAGGCACGGAATAAACACAAAATGACAATCTTTCTTTATTTACACAAGTTATTCCCGTACACTTTTCTATAGGCACAATACAGGGGAAACCAGCATTCAAGGGCCAAACAGTTTTAAAACGGGGAAACACAAATTTTATCGGGTCACAAGGGCACACACGAGGTCTTCACGGGGCAGCCCCCAAAAGGGGGTCCCCCTTTGGGTTTTTCCTTCGCCCCCGCTCGCAGCCACCCCACAGCATCCTTTTTTGTTAACACAGCCAGGTCATCCTTTTCATTTTAAAAACCCCAGGTATCCTTTTCAGTTAACACTGCCCGGGTCATCCTTTTCATGTTAAAATTTTTTCGCACAGAGAAAACCCACTGCTCAATGATAATAATAATAAAATAATAATAAAAACAAAATGATGATGATGGTATAAAAAATAATAATAAAAAAATAATAATAATAATAATAATAATAAAAATAATGAAAAATAATAAAAAATTTTTAAAAAAAATTCCCATTATTTTTTTTTCTCTCATTAAGTCATGATTAATAAATTTGAGTTTATTATCATTATACGCTAATAATTTCCCAAAAATACATGATATGGAAAAACGGCATTTGGATTTATACTCTCATTTCGCTAGATTTTCCGCTTTTTCAAATTTTCCTTCTTATTATAAAGGGGAGATTACTGTCATTATCACATTCATCTTTTTTTTTTTATTTCAATTATTATCACCATTAATATCTTTATAATCATTATTATTCCAATTATTGGTTTTGTTTGTTTGTCTGTTTTGCAAATCTAATAAAACAAGAACAAAATTATTGTAATTTATAGTATAAAAAGTTTTTTTTTTTTTTACCAAAAATAAAAAAATTAAGAGGTAAAAATGAATAATAAATTATAACGACATTATTTTATTATTATTATTATTAAAATTATTTTTATTATTAGTTTTAATTTTTTTTTTTTTCAATATACAATAATAAAGTGATATGTGATGATGATTTAAAAATAATAATAATGATAAAAAATAATAATAATAATAATTAATAATGATATTAATAATTAAAAAAATAATATTATTATTTTTATTTTCATCTCATTTTTTGTCATAAATAATTCTGATAATTAAAACATTATTACCTAAAAATTAAAATATGTTATTTTTTTAAACTTTTTTATCATTTTTATTTTTATTTATTGTTGTTTTTAAATAATTTCCAAAGAAAATTATATAGCCGCAATAATTTTCAAAAATAAAGACAAAAATGATGGTAATGATAAATTTTTATTAAATTATAAAAATAATGATGATAAAACAGTAATAGGGGCCCTAATAAAAATGGGGGAAAAAAAACGAAAATTTAAAAAAATAGCAAAAATAGCCTTTTCAGAGTCTAACCCAAAATGCCTTTTTGATTTCAACTGATTTGGGGAATTTCAATAATGAAAAAAAAATTCTATTAAACTGACAAAAGATCAAAAGTAAATGTAAAATATGACTATAACATCTTATTTTGTTAAAGTCTTTTTTATTATTTTTATCATTTTATATGGTTTTTTTAAAATAATTGATATAAATTGCCAAAAAAAATATATGGCGGCAAAATTACAATAATAATGATAATGATGATAATCACGCAATATTTACAATATGATGATAATATAAAAAGATAAAAATAATAATGATAATGATGATACAAAAGAAAGCCCATTTATAAAAAAAAAAAGCAAAAACAAATTCGAAAAAGTGGAAAATCTCGCAAAAAATACCCTTTTTCGAGTTATTGCCCTTTTTTTCGATTGAATCATGATTTGCCCCGTTATTTGGCAATAGCGATAAAATGAAAATAATTCTATAAAAAAGAGAAAAATTAAAATTTTGGAATAAATTTATATTAAATAAAATTTTTTTAATAAGGGAAAATTGCAATAATACCGTCATAATAGTAATAATGATAAATGATAATGATAATAATAATAATAAATAATAATAATAAAATAACAATAAAATAATAATATAATATTTTATTTTCATCATTTTTATATATTATTTTTCTTTTATTTTTGTTATTGTTTTTATTATTTATTTTTATTATTACATATTATCATTATCATTATTTTTTATTATTTTTTTTGTTGCTGTTGTTGTTTTTATTATGATATTATTATTATTATTATTATTATTACATTTTTCTATTATTATATTTTATTATTATTATTATTATTTCTATTTTTATTGTTTTACATTATTTTTTGATTATTGTTGTTGTTTTTGTTTTCTTTTTTTTATTGTTACTATTATTGTAGTAGTAGTATTTCTTTTTTTATTTTTAATCATTACTATTTTTTTTATTATTTTTTAAATTTTTAAATTTTTTTAAATTTTTGTATTATTACAAAAAAAATAATTTAACTATGATAATAAAATTAATGATAATCGTAACTGATAATAAATTTTAAAAATTGTTATTGTTACATTTCTTTTTATCATTTTCTTTTTATTTGTATAATTTCAAAAAAAAATATTTATTCTGTAATAATTTCAAAAAATGATAAAAAAAGTAAAATACTGATAATAAAAATGATTAAAAATCTTAATTTTTTATAATCTTTGGTATTATTGTTATATTTTATTATTTTTGCTGTTTTTTTGAATAAATTCCTCCAAAATATATGTGGTAATAATTCCATTAAAACATAAAAAAAAAAAAAAAAAATATATATATATATAAATATTAATGTGTGGTGTGTGTGTGTGTGTGTGGTTGTGTGTGTGTGTGTGTGTGGTGTGGTGGTGGTATATAATTATATAATATATTTATAAAAAATTTTATATATTATATATTTTAAAGCTACATAACATACATACATATTGCATCTATATAAATATAAATGATATAGATATATACATAGAATCCATATATATACAATATTAATATATTCACTTAAAACAAATTCATATATACGTGTGGTGTGTGTGTGTAATATATATATACTATATATATATTATATATATATAATAAATATTTTTATGTATATATACATATATCATATAAACTACACACACACACACACACACACAGCACCACCCCAAAACACACGCACACACACACACACACAACCACAACACACAACACACACACACACACAATTATAGTATATATATAATATATATAAATATATATAATATATATAATGCATAATGCCTACATTTACATATATATTTATATATCATACATTACATATATACATAGAACACTAATACATATATACACATGGACACACACCACACACACACACAACACACACACACACACACACACACACACAACCCCACCACACACACACACACACAACACACACACACATGCATATAAGTATATATATATAAAAATATAATATATATATATTATATATATATATATTTACATATAATAGATAGATAGATAGATAAATATGCATATAATATACATATTTATATATATATATAATATATATTATATATAATATTATATATATATATTTTTAAATACATACATACATACATACAACACACACACACAACAACACACACACACCACACACACACACAACACACACTTTATTATATTAATATATATATATATATATATATTATATATATTATATATTATATATACCAATTTTTGAAAGATGGAATAATCAATGTGCTTTGAAACCTTTACCATTGTTTTTTTATGCATTAATAAATTATTTTATAAAAAATTTTATGTTTTTCTAGAGTAAAGGGAAAAGGTAAATGAAAAATCATAAAAAAATTTTTTTTTAAAAAAACCCAAAAAAAGGACTTTGATATCCTTTTTTGACTTCAGACAAAAAATTAAAAACGGGCCCTTTCAAATTTGGACAAAAGCCAATATATTATAAAATTTTTTAATATATATATTATATATATTTATATATATATATATATGTGTGGTGGGGTTTGTGTGATATAGTATATATAGGTGATGTACCCATAATATGTGTATGTATGTATATAAAAAATTATTTTTTAATGCTTTCACATTTATTAATTTTTTATAAGAAAATTATAATTTTATAATATATATATATTATATATAATATATAATATAAATATATTTTATTTTATATTATATATATATATATTTTATATTATATGTATTTTTAGTATATTTATATATATTTATATAGGCAATTATAATTTTTATTATTGTATATATGCGATGGTCACCCCCTCGGGGTGTGCCAAAAACCATCTCCACCGACTTCAGCCCTCGGAGTTGGGGTGACCCCGGTTAAAATGAGCGGATTATGGCAAGATGACCATGCTTTTAGCTTCATGTCTCTTATTGCGATACGCCCCTCGATTATAAAAAAATTGATGTGAAAGAGGCGTTCTAGCCAAACCCTCCATCTGTGGCAGAAAATTCCCCCCCGGCGAAATATTCGCATTTTTCTGGACATTTAAATGCGGTATCCGGTCTGTCGGCCCCAGGTTTGGGGAGGACCCCCGCGCGAGAATACCCCCTTTTCCCCCGGGCTTTGCTAGGTCCCAGAAAATGGGGATGTTGGCTCCCGGTCCCAAGCGCCCCAACCCGCATCGCTGGAATGGTAAGAATACGGGTCCCCAGTGGCCAAGGAGATCCGACCCACATTCTTTTTAGCACGCGATGGAGGATCCTCCGGGAATGCAGGGTTTACGGATTGCCGTTTTCTGTATCTGACCATACGCCGGTTGGGTCCCCTGGGGGTCCACTTCAAAACTCCCCACCCCTCTGGGGCCCCGAAAGGGGTTTTTACCTGGAAAGAAAAGGGAGGGGAGTGTGCCCGGGGTTTTCCCCATGGCAGCTCTGACCGATTCACGAATCGACGACCTGATGGACCCATTTTGCTTTGGAGATATTCAAGCGTAACACTCAAAGCAGCTCGGGAACCCATTGGCGTAGCCGATGTAAGGCAAAATTTTCCAGCACCTAGAAACTTTTAGAGGTATAAGCAGCCCAAAGGGCCCGGTGAAGGTAATAAGTATTGCGCGCCCATGGGGGGGGCTCGGAACGCTGAAAAGAAACAAGGAAAGTTCATCAGGAATTTTGCTGAGGGGGTTGAAGGCCATTTCTTGGAAAATGACCTTCGCCCTCCCTACCAACCCCTGAGAAAACTGAACTCTGACTCTCCTCACAGAGACTGCAGTTGATCGCGGATGGACGGATCATTCTATCATTTTGGGGGTTTGTGAACGTTGGGTAAGTTTTTTGAGCAGTTGTACCAGGTAGACCCCCCAACATTTAGCTTGGATGCAAGCGATGTACGTGGCTGTGCGGGACCCACCCATCAGCAAGGCCCCTCCTACCCTAAAGAGGTAAGGTGGCGATTCCAAGATGAAGAGTGGGGAGCTGCGGGCATATGTGATTCCTGCGAACGCTAGAGAGGGGGTGAACCTATGGCCGGAGCGCTATAGCCCCCTGCTCCCATTGCAGCTGGTACCATTCCCCTGCCCTGTTGGGGGGCGTGGTCATCCCTTCGGGAAAGGGGGAAAGGGGATTTTGGATTGTGGGCAATACCGTGGCATTAACCTCAGCTCCCAGGCAAGGTCTCGCCCACTTTTCGAAAGGATCCGCAACCACCTACCGGGGCATCAGTTTTACTTTGGAAAGTCACGTAGACCAAATATACGTTTCAGTAATTTGTGGAACACCGTGTGATTTTGGTCGTGGGTTGCTTGCAACCTACATCGCCCTAAAGAAGTGTTTGTTGGGTGCATCGGAATCGCATGGGAGACCCGGGATCGGGGGAATTGACACGATTATTGGTATACAAGCCTTGATACTGGACTAAAGGGCTGTAAATGTGGGGGGTCTGTCGAATTCTTCCCTTTTAATTTGGGGGTGGGGGGACAAGGCTGGCCCTTTGTACCAAAATTTTTCAAACCTGAGAATGGAAATGGCAGAGTTATTAGTCAAAGCAGTGTGGAGCAACACTGGACACTATCAAAGTCTCGCCCTTTGATTTTGCCCATGATTTTGCTATCCTATCGAGCCCCTGGAGTCATGGTGCAGCTCTGATGTTTTAGCAATGGGGTGAACCCCTTAGGCCTAGAGGTTCCTGGACCAAGACCAGATTCGGGGTTTTTGGGGCTTGTTAGGGGAACCCCGTTCAGTTGCCCCCATGCTTGCGGAAGACGTTGAATTACAGAGATTTTTTACATACTTGTAGCAAGCCCAATCTTGGATGTGGCCCTATGCAGAAGGACCAAGCGCTTATCTTAAAGGGCCCTTGATACTGCCTTTTTGCTCTAGGAAACGAAACCTGGTGCTATCCAGTGTCTTGGAGTCTTTTTTGACCCCTTTTTGAAACAAGTCCTTTTGTGGATCATGGAGTAATTTGGGCAGGCCCACGTGTCCAACGGCGGTTACACCGTGAGACGGCATGTACCTGTTACTTGCAAATTTGGGGATTGCCAACTCAGGCTATATTTCACCTAGTCGTTTCCCTTTGGGGATGCCTCCCCATCGGGTTTGTCTCTCGCGGACAACCTGGGTGGATTAGGCCTGGGGAAACGACCCAGGAGATCATACTTGGGCGTGGACGAGCCCTATCGCGGGGGAAAGAGATGGTTCGTGTGCCGCCTGAACTCGCCTCGGGGATCCTCGTGGCGGAAGCAAAGGGGTGGAAGGCCCATGCGCCCCCGGGGCGTTAGCCGACAGTGATACACTAATTTTCGCACAAATTTTTTTCAAGTACCTTCTGACTTAGAAACTAAAATTTAAAAACACATTACAAAAACCCTCCACCGGCACAATTCCTCAAGCAAAAGCAAAGAGGGAGAAAAATCTAGGCAAACCATCGTCAGGAGGTGGGCCAAAAGGAGGAAAGAGAGCAATGCAGGATCACCGGTAGTCCATCTAAAGGAGAAGGACCACCCACAACCCCACCTCATCTAACTCAGCATCATCGGGGCGGGGGAGTTTCATCATTCGTCAGTAAGGCCTCATGTTTGAGGTGGTAATTTCTCCTTGTAAGGAGGAGACAGTCCTGCCAACAGTTTTACAGGCCCGTTCTTCTTAAGAATATGGCTGGCCCAAATAAACGAGGCCCAAGAGCTCCTTGCCCTGCTCCTGCCTTCCCGGGAAATTTCTTTAAAGGGACTGATCACCGACCTCAGCAGCAAAGGTGGACTTTGGGTTCCCCATTATAACCCCGGGCCAAACCCCCCTGGCCTACCTGACGTTCAATGGAAAATCTCTCTAGCTCTCCTTAACCTCAGAAAAGGACTGTGCTGCTTCATGATCAGTCCCTCGTAATTGTATTGCCCAAAAGGATAGTGCCCAAAAGTCCAGTCAGCAATAGGGTGATCACCCATGAGTGTGTTTATGCGCCTCATGGGCCCAAAAGAACATATGGCAAAAATTTTCCCCTTTAAGGAGAAGCCCGAAGTGTTTCCAAAACGTTTTTTTACCACTCGGTTGGGGCGTTCAATCATCCCATTGCTTGGGGAAAGGAAAGTGAAAATATTTTTACATGGTAACTCACAGACCCTTTAAAAAAAATTGTTTTTAAAAATTTTCTGCCCTTTTCGGTTTTTTCAGTATACAAAAGTCAAAAAGGCATCAGCCACAGTCTGCACCCTGGATGACAAAGGTATCAAAAATGGACGATTGGGGGGGGGTTGGTCTATGAAAAACCAATACCTTGGGAGGTCACTTTAAATTCCCTAAGTTGCAGTACCCTTTCCCGTGGGTAACTAACCTGTGGGGCAATAGAAGAGGGGGACAATAAGCCAAGCCCTACGTTTTTTGGCCAGTAAAAATGTACCAACATATTAAGGAAGTAAAAGTAGCCCCATTACAATAGTCCCCGTAAACACCTGCTGTTGCCCTAAAGGCCAAAATGCATGGCAGGCCCCTAAGTGCCGTGGCACAAAGAAATGATGGAGACGGGGGGGAGAAGATACAGAAATCCATCTCAAGCTCAATTTCAAAAGGGAAGAGGAAGGCGACGGCGTGGCAAAGTCGATTCCTCTAAATACCCAATCACCTCTTTCCCCCAGGGGATCTCAAGTTTGGTGACATCAGATCGCTGGAGACGCTGTGCAGTTCTGTTGCAGCCATTCACAGCTGAACTGGTCTGGGACATGAATTGAGTCCCTTTTTTTATTTCAGAAAATAATTTTAAAAATAAGTTCTTGCGACCACCAAGTCACACCAGACTTTTGGTCTTCCTACTGAAAAAAACATAGGGCAAAGGCCCATGGTCTGGTAGAGTAGAGACGGCCCCTACACATAGCAGTCGAAGCTCTTAACTCCTCTATAAAAGCAAGTGCCTCACAAACAAAGGGAGGGTCCCCTGTTTAGCATTCCTGAGTTTTCGGGGTGAAAATTGCCAAAAAGGCTGCAAAACGCCCCCATCGTCACTCTGCATCAAGAGGCCCGATTGCAACACCCGATGCTCGTATAACTCAAGGGCTTGTCAAATCTGGTTTTGAGAATTGGGGGAGATAAGTGCCTTCTTCAAGTTCTGGGAAAAAAGCTTCCCCCTGCTTGCCCCAGACAAAATGATATTTTGCTGTCAGGCTGGTAATGGGATGTCTGTAATCCCCGTGCAAAATATTTTACTTCTTTTAAGAAAAATTTTAAGGGTTTCTGGGGGACGTCATTGCATACAATAGTGGACCTTCACCCCCTTTTTTTTTTGTTTTATGGGGATAAACCCGGTACGTTCCAAATTCCCTGCACATCAAATGATTCACATACTAAATAGTACCGCCCCAGCTGCTGTTTTGCCCAAAGTGAGGGGGCCAGATCAACCCACTTAAAAGGCACCCAAACTCAGCATCACCCAGCTGACCCTCACTTCAGGGCAATTTTAACTGCCCCTGACTGAGTTTGTGTCACCTATTTCCAGGTGGGAGATCCAATTGGGGAATATGAATCATCGCATCCCCCCATCAAAATGTCGAAGTCATCTCAATAAAACATACCCATTCGAATCCCCACTATCAAACCCGAAGAGCTAAAATCCCCAAAAACCCTTTCCCCTACAACATCGGAAAGAAGTTTCCCGAATGCTAGCCTTTCTTTTCTCGATTTATGGTTTTTTCTATTGGCACTGCATATTAAAAAAAAGCACCCTTTGGGACTACTTTGGGATTTTTACAAGCAACCCACTGACAGGCACTTTTCACAGTTTTTCACAAAAAACCAACATCATTTCATTTTATTTATCATTATCGCTACAGATGGCTTCCAGCCCCATGTGAGAAACCTGTACATGGTATCGACTAAGCTAAAATTTCCCCTTTTTAACTTACAGGACTGCGTCTCATTACTGCCCAGCTTTAAAGTGAACTCTTAAATTTTTGTAGAGACCTGGTACCCCCCAAGGGACATTCAGGCAGACACCATAAGTTTTTGGAACTTTCATACCCCAGGAACGCTACACTTTACTAAGCGCCCAAAGAGGCGCACAAAAGCAGTACGCAACATGTCTATCGTAAACAGGGAGTGACCTTGACTGCTTTTGGGTTAAACCCCAACAAAACAACTTGAAGAGGGAATCGTAACAAAAGTGGGAACTTCTGACCCCTTTCAAGACCAATATTCCTCTTTTCTCTGGCGAAAAACACCGACCCAAGCTTAAACGTCTGAGGAGATCCATGCCAGAAGAATTTCTCCAGGGAAAGGAAATGCCATCCAAAATACACACTTTGTTTAAAACAAACTCGCTCATTTATATTAAAATTGATCAAACTTTCACCCCGTGGGAAAAGTTTTAAAAAACTCCTTTTATGTTTAAAAGATTCTTTCTCACTTTTTTCCCATTTTCCTGCGCATCCCTTTACAATGGTCACCTCAGACATTAGGCCATTAATCATTAGGAAACCCTGGTGACCTGCAGATTTTCCAGAAACCTTTCTTTTACAGTCAGTGTAGACATCACCTTTTTGCTCGCCCGTGATGGTTTGCCGAGCGGGCGCGATAAAAAAAGGGGCACTGCGTGCAATGTGACCTGGTCACCAATGTAAAACACTTCTCCCTTTCACTCAACACACGACACTCTGATTCATGCTCGGGGTTCTTGTGGTAGGAGTACTACAGTGAGGATTACCTCGGCTGCTGCAAAAGCCCGTGGTCGGGGGAAAGGATCCAGCAGGAGGAAAGTTTACCAAAGGGGCCTTCACTTTCCTGAGGGCTCCAAAATCTTGCATAGTCTAACAAAGGTTCAGAGCTCTGCTTTTCTTCACCACAATGCTTTCCCCGATCATCGAGGAAGGGCCTTGCAAAAATACCTGGTTGTGTTCTGACTAGAAGCAGGCGATAAAAATCAAGGGCGACCAGTTTCCCTTTTAATATCTGCCTAAGCTTGTCTTTTAAATTCAAGCCAGGACACAATTTTCAAAAAAGGGGAAAAATTTACTATCGCTCTGCCAAAGCCTTTGAAGCTTTTAAAAAAAGCTGAATCGGTCTGGGTCAGTGTGGTTCTCGAACTCCGAAAACAGCTCCGACCTCTTGCTTTCGTTTTTAAAGGGGTGGGCAGAAAACCTCCGCCTTAAAAATAGGGAAATTTGGATGGGGGACGAGATAGACGACTTCTTGCTCACTATTTGCTGGCGAGACTCGGGACCCCAGTGTAGTTCAAAAATCTTCCCTCACTGAAGGGTTTCCCGGGAAATCTTCATGCCCCGGTCATCCGAATCGGCAGGAGAGCTTTTCCTGAAGGGGCCCCCCCTTCGACCCCAAACCCCTGTGTGGATGTTAATTTAACAGAATTTTAGTCAGAAAACTCCACGGCGAAAAGACACCCAGGGGGTACCCCCCAACAATCATGGAGCATGTACTACCCGATTTTCAAAAAAACCCCTTTCCCCCTTTAGTTAAATGATCAATCACACGGGCTCAGACGAACCCCAATTTAGCGTTTAAATCACAAAAAACAGATGCACTGTTAATATTACCCCTTACACCGCACAGAAACAGACACAAAAAACCCCCCAAAAAAATAATTAAAACACTTTTAAAATTACTAAAAAAGGGCGCCCAAAAAAAATTTAAGCAAATAAAAAACTTGCACATAAAAACAAACCACAATCATAGAAACATTGCTTAAAAATACTAAAAACAACATAAATTTCTATTGAAAAATTCTTTAAAAAAAAACTTCTAAAAACCCATGCGCAAGCATAGAATCATCCACTTAAAAATCACTTAATAGACATAAAAGCAAAAAAACACGAAAACAGTTATTAAAACTTCACTTTAAAGTTCACTAAAAACAAGCAAAAAACCGTATCAAAAACAAAAGCACAAAACCCTAAAATAAAATCTAAAACATTCGACACATACTGGGTAATCGAAAAACACATACAAATAAAGAAATCTTAAAAAAACGAAAACATCAAAAAAAACGCCCATATTTTTCGAATGAAAAGTAAATTGCGTGACCTCTTTTGAAAACCTCCATACATAAAATTTTACGCAGTCCAAGGGAAAAAGCGATTCCCAAACAACATGAAATCGCTCTCTCCCACCCGAAAGCAAAGCTCGCAACAAAATACCGAAGATAAAAACACTAGGAAACACGCAAAAACAAGACCATTTAGATCGAAGCAAAAGCCGTAAAACACCGATACAAAAACTGAAGAAAAAAAAATAAACCAAATCAAGTAAAAACCAAAAGAGAATCTATAAATCAAAAGGGAAAAACCCAAAAAAATAATAAAAGAACAAAATATAATAAAAAAAAATCCCCGTGTGACGACCGGGCACGTGATACGGGTCACAAAAAATGTATGAGCGTCTTGACTAAGAGTCATCGGATTAGCAAACAAAAAACCATTTTCCCCCCGCTTTCCACTAAAATATATGTTTAAACGATGGGTAAAAAACCCGTAAGTTAGAGTATAGGTTTGGGACGTGTTTTCCCAAAATACAGGGAATGACCATGGGGTTTGGGCGTATTATTCAGGGATTTGAAAGCGATCCCGCGTCACAAAAAAAAGAAAAAAAAATAACATACTGGCTGACTAAAAAGGCAAATAAAAGAGATCCATATTTACTTATTAACCAAATCATCACACATCCACCATCATTTAGTGGAAAAACAGAGGAACCCCGTTTATTTGGCAATTAATACGATATAAAATTTTTCTTTGCAATTATAACTACACAAATATAATGAAAATAATGATAACCATAAAAAATATTAAAATTACTAGTATGATTTTTATTATCTTTATTATAGTATAGTATCGTTATTTTTTTTATCATTATTATTTTTACTTTTTATTTTTATAATTATTTTTATGATAAAAGAATTTTTTAGTTTTATGTTATTTGCCTAACAAGGCAAAAATGATTTAAATCGAAAAAAGAATGGCGTAGATTCAAAAAGGCTAATTTCGCAGATTTTGCCACTTTTTTACTTTTTGATTTTTTCCCTTTTTTATGTAAAGGACACTATTTTGTTATTATCATATTATTATTTTATCATCATCATTCTATCATAAACCCTCATCTATCACATTATTAAATTATTGCAATTTTTATATCATTATTATTGCAATTCTGCCCTCTAATTTTTTTTTGGCCATTTTACTCATAATAAACAACAAAATAAAAGTAATAACAACAATAACAAAAATTATAACAATAATAACGAATTTAAACATAATTATCATCAAATTACTTCTTTTCGTTATTATTGCAAATTTTTACAGAACAGATACTAATAATAAAGATAATAGTAAGATAATAATGATAACAAAAACAATATCATAATAGCTAGATCATAATTATTTCATTTCTTTTTTATTTTGTTTTCATAGTTATAATAATATTTTGTAATAATAGACAATAAAGTAGTAATAAAGGGTAAAAATAATAAAATAAAAATAATGATAAATTATTTTTATTTTTATTATTATTATTAAAAAAATAACAAAAAAAACAACAAAAAATAAAAATAATAATTAAAAATAAAAATGATATTATTATTATTTTTTATTATTATTTTTTTATTATTTCAATCATTCCCATTATTACAAAATTATTTCGATAAATATTTTCTTTGCAATTATAAAATAAATGAAAATAATAATAAAGTAACTATAACAATATTTGATGATTATTAGAGTAGTAGTTAAAACCGTAGTGCAGTATTTTTTTCGTTTTATTATATTATTTAAAATTTTTTTTTTATTATATTATATATTTTTTATTATTTTTTAATTTTAAATTTTTTTAATTAATTTTATTAATAAATTAAATTATATAAATAAAAAAGGGGTTTTTAATTGAAAAATATATTTATATTTTCCATTTTTTTAAAAATTTTTTTTTTTTTACCAATCATTATTATTTTATGGAATTATTTCATATTATTATTTTATTATTGTTTTACCCAAAAATTTTTTGGGGGAAATTACTAAAAAAAACAGCAAAATAAAAATAAACAATTCCAAATTTAAAATATTTAAAAGATATTTATTCATTTTTTATTTCATATTAATTTTTTATATGTTATTATTGAATTATTAAATAAATATTTTTTGAAAATTTTACTAATAAAAAAATAAAATAACAATATAATATAAAAATAACAATTTATATTTTTTTATCAAATTTTCTTTTTTATTATTATTATTGTTTTTTAAGTATAATATTATTTTGAAAATATAAAAAAAATAATAACAATGATAATAAAAAAATAATAATGATGATCTAAAAACAATAAAAATATAAAAAAATAAAAATAGTATAGTAATAAAATGTAATAATAATGATGAAAATAATAATAATATTATTATTTCTATTATATTATTATATTATCATATTATATTTTTATATTATCTAATTGTTTTTATTATTTATTATTTTATTATTTTTATTATCTTTTTGATCGTTATTATTGAAATTATTCCCTTTATTATGAAAATTTATTTAATATAAATTATTTAAAATTTTAAATTATTCTCTTTTTATAAATTATTTTTCATAATTTTCGCTATTAGCTAATAACTGGCCAAAATGATTCAAATCGAAAAAAGGCAAAGACTCTGAAAAGGCTATTTTTGCGAGTTTTTGCCATTTTTTCGAATTTTTTTTTGTTTTTTTTGTATAAAAGGGACTTTACTTTTGTCTCATCTTATCATTATTATTTTCATCTTTCCATCTTTATATATCTTTGAAAATATTGCGTGTTTAAACCATTCATTTTTATTGTAATATTGCCGCCATATATATTTTGGGAAAATTATCTAAATTTTATTAAAACAACCTGAAATAATGATAACAATAATAAAAAAGACTTTAAAAATAATAAAGAGTTTAGCACTTTTATTATCATTTTTTTTTTGTATCGTTATTGTCATGATTAATAGAATTTGTTCATTATTGATAATTGCCCAAATCAGGTTTGAAATCAAAAAAAACAATTTGGCGAAAGACTCTGAAAAGTCTATTTTTTTGCTTGATTTTGCTCCCTTTTAAAATTTTATTAAAAACCCCTAATTGTTATTATTATCATTATTTTATCTTTAAAATTTTTTATTATTATCATCATCATTTTTTTGTTATTATTGAAATTTTGCCGGTATTTTTAGTTTTTTGGGCAATTATACTTATAATAACAACAAAAATTTTATAAAAACAATGTAAAAAAGATTATAACAATAAAAACAAATTTTAAAAAAATTATAGGGTAATAATGATATTAATTACAGAATTGTAGACAAAATATAATAAAAATGAGAATAATGAAATTTTTAATAAAAAAATATTATTATTATCTTTATTTTTATTATTATTTTTTTATCATATTATTTTATTATTATTATTTTTATTTATTTTATTATTATTTTTATTATCATTAATATTATTATTACATCATCACATCTCACTTTATTATTAAAAAAATATGTTATAACTCAATAATAACATAAAAATTAATAATAATATAAAAAAAAATAGTCGTTTAAAATATTTTTGCCGCCAGGGGTCTTTGTTCGTGCGAAACTTTTTAACATGAAGGACCGGCAAACACGAGCAACTGGCTGTGAGCGGAGGACGGGAACAACCCGTGAGACGCAGTTGGGTGCGCCCTGTGAAGACCTCGTGTGTGCCCTTGGGACCGAGATAAACCTGGGGGTTGCCCTGTTATAAGGTTTTGTGCGTGTGACTTTGGGGTTTTCCCCCCCGGATTGTGCCTATAGAAAAGTGTAGGGTAAATAACTTTGTAAATAAAGGGAAAGACTCATTTTTTTTTGTTTATTTGTGCCGCCTCCCCCACTTGGCTTTCCCCTTCCTGGGTTCTGGGGTTTGGGGTTTGTTCGTCCCTCTTGGAGCTTTTCAGTTTTCCGACCCTGATATACACGCCGTCTGCCTACCCGCCTTTTTGGGGGCAGAGAGACTAGGCGGCCGGCGTAACAAATGGTGTCAAGAGCGGGATTTGTGATATTTGATCAGGAGGCCCGATTTATCATTCGCCCAAAGAGGCGGCAGCCATAGGGAGAGGGGGCTATGACGAGGCGGGCACGAGTGGGGTAACCGACCCGAGGCCCTGATCACCCCATTTTGGCCCGGTATAGGGGGGAAAAGGGCCCAAAAGGGAGAAGAGCAGGCACAGAGGGCCACGAGCAGGCGCACCATCTCTAGATGCAGGCAAGGAAGGCAGGGGAAACAGTTCTGCCGACTTGTTGGGGGTTAAGAGCAATTTTGCTCTGTAAAGGGGAAAAACTCACAGTAACCGAAAAGGGCCCTGCAACAGCTTAAAGGGGGTGAATGAGGAGGAGGTGAGACCTGAAGGGCGAGGTTGGGGCCTGAGGGGGGGAAAGGGAAAGGGGAAAAGGGGGCGTCCGAGGTAGTAACTTTGCAAGCAGAAAAGGGCAGCGAGGTTCTGGCAACAGATGCCAAGTGTCAATTTTACTGGGGTCTCCCCTGGGTCCAGGGCCAGGAAACCCCCGGGGGCCTCGCAGCGTCGTGTCCAGCAGGGTCGCTGCAAAAGGTGGGAACCCATCGGAACCGCCCCCTTGGATTATGGGGGGAAACTCGGACCCGGTAAAACCCGCCTCGTTGCCTCCCTCACCCCTTCCCCCCCCGTGTGTTATTTCCGGCACGCTTTCTCCACCCTGCACCCCCTGGGCCCTCCAGAATTCTGTGGGGGGTAACCCAACTGAGTAGACGGGAAGGGGGCCGGGGGGCATATTTTTGCCTTTTGGAAATGTGGATCTGCCCGGGGCTGGAGCCAGGAAGAAAAGGGCCCCGCAGCTGGTAACAGCACTAAGGGGCCCGAGGGGAATGTTGGGGTCTCCCGGCATCCCAAAGGCCTCTTACCCCACGTGGAGAGGTTTTGAAACGCCTTTTCGGGCACCCCCACCAGGCCGGGTAAGGGGCCCCTTGAAAAGGGGGACTCGTGAGCGGGCGAGACACTGTCCCAGTGGCGCAGGATGTGGACGCTGGTAAGGAGGCGTCCCCTGCGGGCGGAAGATGATTGGGCCTGGCCCTGATTTCTTTGTTGACGCTTTACAGGACCCGCTCAAATCTCGCAAGCGGGACACCCTGAGGGCTGAGGGGGCGCTGGGAGGGCCCGGAGTTCGAGGCCTTCCCGAAGGCAACCAGGGCCTAGGGGCCCCGCTGCTCAGCCCCCCCGTGACCCCCGGGGCAGGAAGGAAGTGGTAAGGAGGGAAAAATGGAAGGCTGGAGAAGGGGGGCCCAAACCCCGCCCCTCCTCGGTTCCCGGGCCCCGACTTTAGTAAACTCCGTCGAAAACCCCACAATGCAGGTGGGGGGTCAATAAAGGAAGCCATGCCCCCTGAAGTGGACAGGGCTGAGGAAGACCCTAGTGCAGCCCGATAATTGGCCATTGCAATTCCAACGAAACCCCAGAGACGTGTGGTGTCACGGGGCATTTTGTGCAGCTCAAGGGGGGGTGGAGGCTCGTATGGTGTGGGCCACGGGCAGCGGCTGCGGTGTATGGGCCCAAATTTGGGCGACACTGCTTTCTGGGCCCTTTTACTCCTGACGCGAGTAAGGCGTGTGTCAACCCTGGGCGGAAGCTGGTGAAGGTGCACAGTGAAGAGGTGCCCCCGCTTCCAGAGGGTGACTGTGAGAGGAGTTTGGCGAGCGCTGCACCCGCCCCCCGGGGCAGAGTTAGAATCGGTTCGACTGTCAAAAGTGATAGTGGAGTAGAGGGGCCCCGTGGAGCCCTTTAAAACGCACGGTGATGAGCGGGTTTGGGGGGAGCCTTGTTAACCAGGGGGGGTTTTTGTTTCAGTGTTGGTAGCTAACTTTTCTGAAAGCCCAAAGGGGCCAGCTGGTGCAAAGCGGGCACTTTTGAGGGAAATGGAGATCAGAAGTCTCGAAAAGCAAGGAGTTGGTTGGGGGGCCGTTTCCCGACTTTCCCCGAGGATTGGCGCACCGGGGCGCCCTCCTGGCGGAGGTGCACCGACGAGTGCGTGGGAACTCAAGGGGAGCCCGGGCCCTGCCATGAAGGGGACCTATCCGCGCATGAGGGAAGTGAGGTACAAAATAGGTGACAGGGGGCTGCATAAACCCCCTCGGAAACAAGGGCTCTCGCCGAAAACTACAGAGCCCCTGGGGGGGGCCAACGGTGGTAGCGGCCCCTTTGAGTCACCCATGAAATTTGAGAGGGCGAAAACGGGCCGTCGTTGTCACGTGGACCGGTGTGGGGTTACCATGGGGCCCGGAAGCTACTCCTGGGGGCCCTGGGGAAAAAGAAGTGACGTTAGCCCCAGTACGGCAATAGGGGGTGGCAGACGCTACCCCAAAAGAGGACGAGCATTTTGGGCGGTGAGGCGATGAACAACGTCAAAGGTGACCCCGAGCCAGGTCTTGGGGCAGGAATACCCTCTGGGGGCCCCCTCCAATCTACCGCTGCCCACACCCCCTCCGAGCGACCCCCGCGGAGCGAAGAAAGCCGCCTGGATGAAAAATTTTTGTGTTTTGAGAATGAATTTTTTTAAAATTTTCTGTGTTTGTTTCAGGTTTGAATGTCAAGCGAGGGTCGCTGCTTATAGGGGGGGATAGGCTACGCCGTGGGGCTTTTTCTCTGTGCGAAACATTGTTAAAATGAAGGACCTGGGCAAACACGACGCAATGGGTGTGAGTGGAGGGGCGGGGAACAAGCCCTGAGACGCGTTGGGGGCTGCTCCCGTGAAGACCCCGTGTGTGCCTTTGACCTAGATAAATGGTGTTTCCCTGTTATAAGCGTATTGTGCTGTGTGACATGCTGGTTTTCCCCCCTTTTTGTGCCCATAGAAAAGTGTAGGGGAATAACTTGTGTAAATGGGAAAAAAGTCATTTTTTGTTTACTTCGTGCCCTGCCTCCCATTTGCGTTTCCCCCCTGGTTTCTGGGGCGCTGGGTGTTCGGTGCCTCTTGGAGTGTTCGTGTTACGAACCTGTAATAAAAACGCCGTCTGCCCACCCGCTTGTTGGTGCAGAGGACGAGCGACCGGGTAAAATTTTATTCTTTTTAAACCCTTATCATTTTTCTTATTATTGTGTAATTCAAAAACTTATTAACAAATAATTTCAATAATAAAGATGATAATTAAAAAAGTCATAAAATAATCATAAAAACGTTATATTTTTATTATCATTTTATTCATTTTTGTTTTTGTTGTTATAGTATGATTTAAAAAAAAAACAAACAAAAATAAATAAATAATTGCAAAAAGATGTATAAATTTCAATGATAATGATAAAGATGAATAAGATGATAATGAGACAAGAAGTAAACAGCCCCTTTTTAATAAAGAAAGGGGAAAAAAAAAAAATTTGAAAAAAAAGGCAAAAACTAGCGAAATGAGAGTATACCCCAAAAAACCGTTTTTCCTTTCAAAATTATTTTTGGGAATTTTTAGGGTAATAATGATAATAATCACAGAATTTTACAATCATGATAAAGATGAGAAAAATCAGAAAAAGGGAATTTTTACAAAATTTTATAATTTTTCTTTAATAATAATTATTGTTATTACTATATTTTTTTTATTATTTTATTATTATTATTTTTATTATTATTGTAGTGGGTATTAACTAAATAGAGTTAAAGATGTTAGTTTGGTAGCGGTTACCCCCTAAGGAAAGTCCATGTGGGTTTTAACGTTTTTGGGATGACTTCGGGTGGTTTGAAAGGGACCCCTAGTCGCAAAAAAAAAAACAATAAAAAAAACCCATGGTGACTAAAAAGGCAACTAAAAAGACATCCCTATATAATTTATTACGCAAAACCTTTGAAAATAAAACCCAAAACACAAACAACACACCTACACTTTTTGGAAAGAGGCAACCCACCCCACACGGAAGCACCAGTCACCACTAAAAATCCAACGGCTGTCACTAAGATAAAAAACCCCTTCCCCTACCGACCCGCTTACCTTTTATATGGGGCTTCCCGCGCTGTGAGGTTTACCCTAATGCAGTTAATTTTTTTTATTAATTAGTGTATTATAGGTTTAAAACAAGTTTTAAAAATGATAAAAAAAAAAAGAATAATAAAAATATACAAAAATGGGCACGTAAAAAAAATTTAAAAACAGGTAAGTGCGAAAAAAGTGAAAGAAAGGGATCCGTGAGGGGAAAACGGGAAAAACAAAGAAAAAAGGAGAGAAACAAAAAAAGGTGAATTGTCGAAAGGAAAAAAGGCAAGAATAAGACAAGGCAAGTATAGAAAAGGTAAGTAGTGTAAAGTGGTTTCGTTTCAGTAGAAAAGTGTAGCTGTAATGTAGATCAGGACCAAAGGGAAAGGTAATCAGAGGATATAAAAACAGGTTTATTTTATTTTAAAAAAAAAAAGAAAAAAAGCAAAAACCACGTATCTTGCAGGACGAAGGATCCCTAGAGTTCCTTACCCGGGCCGTAAAGTCGGGGAAAAAGGGGCCCGAAAACCTGCGGGGTGCCCCCCTGAAAACCCGGGGGGAATTCACTACGTTTCACCATACATTTTACTATTATTATTTTATTTTATTATTATTGTTATTATTTTCATTTTTTTTTTTATAATAATATTAAAAGTTATTATTATTATTATTATTATTATTATTATTATTATTTATTATTATTATTATTTTTATTATTACTATTATTTTCTATTATATTTATTTCACTAACTATTTCCTATTACATCATTATAATCATTATCAAAAAATTTAAAAAGAAAAGATAATAATAATAAAAAGTGTCCTAATATTGTCTATTATATTATTTATTATTATTATTTTATTTTTATTATTTTATATTATTATTTTGTTATTATTATTATTATTACTATATAATTGCAAAAAAAAAAAATCAAACTAATAATTTTTCAAAAATAACATAATAATTTAAAAAAAAACATGTAAAAAATAAAGATATTACGTTATTTTCATTATTATTAATTTTTACCCTTATTTTTATTATTTGTTTTTATTATTTTCAAAAAAATGGCAAAAATGATGATAATTCAATAATGATGATAAAAAGATAACAAGGATGATAAAGATGATAATGAGAGATAAAGATAATAATAATAATAATAATAATAATAATAGTTAAATAATAATAATGATAATAATAAAAACAACAGTTATAATATTTTTAACAATATTTATTGTTTTTCCCAATAATTTTTTTTGTTATTAGTATAAATGCAAAAAAATTATAACTGTAATAATTACGATAATAACGATAACAATTAAAGAATAATGATCATAATAACAGTAATCGTGTCTATCTATAATAAAAAAAAAAAATCCCAGAAGTCGGAAAAAGCGGCAAATCTAGCGAAATTAGTATTTGGCGAGTATGCTCCAAAACGCCCGCTTTTCGATTTCAAGATACCTTTTGGAAATTATTAGGGTAATAATGATAATGATTATCAGAAATGTATTATCATGACAATAACGATAAAAAAATGAGTATAATAAGAATTTTGAAGTTGTTGTTGTGTTTAAGTTCGTATTTCGTTATTTTTGTTATTATTGTTTTTTATTAGGTTTATTACAAAAGAATATATAACTATAATAAAACAATAATTTTACTAATCATAATAATGATAATAATAGACGTTTAATATTGTTATTTGTAAAGGATCTTTTGTTTAAAATGGTGTACTTCGTCTTTGAATTGATTACTTATCTAATTATGCTCTCACTTTTATAAATTGGAGTATAAGAAGATGTCAACCCATTATATATTTACAAGTATAAACAAAGAAAACAAAAATCAATGTAAAGCAAGTTTCGGGGGCGCCTGGCGTCAGCAAAGCCATGAATATTCATAAAAAGACTGAAATACAAGAGAAATATAAAACAAAGAATTCAGTGCACTTGCAATATGCCACGTTATTAGCGTATTAATCATAAAACCTTTTCTACTCACGAGGCGAGGGTCACAGTGTTCACTCGAATAAGTGGCATGGCAAAGTGACCTATTATCTGGCAGAGTAAGAGGTGAGGCATACCTACGCGCATGCGCATTTCAATAAGGGTGTACGAGGAAACTTGCAATTAAACAAAGAAAAGTAAACATGTATATATATATCCTTAATATGTATAAATATTTTGCAATATTTTAGTAGTACTTAAATCGGGTTTAAAATGGTCTTCATTACCCAATATCACAACTTAATTTATACATCATGGGTAAATATGTTATATAATATCTTACATTATTAATATTATTATTGTTATTATTATCATTATTTTATCATTAGCATAATGCAAAAAAACTTTTTATACCTGTAATAATTATAATAATAGCGATGATAATTAAAATAATGATATAAAAAATTACTATGAATCGTTTTTTTTGGTTATTATTATTATTATTATTATTATTATTTTTACCGTCATTATTATTTTTATTTTATTTTTATTATTATTATATTATCATTATTATTATTATCATTATTTTATTATTATTATTATTTTATTATTATATTATCATCATCACATTATTATCATATATATCGTAAATTGCAAAAAAATATATTGTAACTGCAATAATTGTAATAATAATGATAATAATGAGATAATAGTTGCAAAAAATGATGGTAAAGATGATAATAATGATGTTTAATAATTCCCTTAATGATGGTAAAGATGATAAAAAATGATGATAATGATGGTAATGACGATAACGATAAGAATGATGATAATGATGGTAACAAAAGTAATCGTGTCCATATATAAAAAAACAAGGAAAAGAAAAAAAATCCCCAGAGCCAAAAAAGCGGCGAAATCTATGTAGTGTACCCTTTTGAGAGTGTATTCCAAAATACCGTGTTTTCGTTTTCATTGGTGATTTTGCAGTTATTAGGGTAATAATGATAAACATTATTAGGGTTGTATTAATCATGACAGTAATGATGAAAAAAGAGAATATGAGAATCTTGATACATTTCTATTATTATTATTATTATTATAACTTTATTATCTCTAATTATTTTATTATTGTTATTATTATTATCACTATTATTTATTTTTTAGTATAGTTACAAAAAATTTATTATTACGTAATAATAGTATTGATAATAATGATAAAAGTAATAATATTTCTATGATATTGTTTTGATATTATATTATGTTGGTTTTGTTGTTGGTGTTGTTGTTGTGGTTGTTGTTTTTATTATTATTATTATATTATTATTATTTTTATTATTATTATATTATTATTATATTATTATTATTATTATTTTTATTATTTTTCATCATCATTATTATATTATAAGTATAATTGCAAAAAAAATATTGTAACTGCAATTTAAATTTTAATAATAATGTAATAATATTGATGAAAAGTTGCAATAATGATGGTAAAATGATAATTTTTTAAAGATGATAATAATTGCATTAATGATGGTAAAGATTTAAATAAATGATGATATGATGGAATGACGATAACGATAAGAAAGTGATAAAGATGTAACAAAAGATCGTGTCCATATATAATAAAAAAGGAAAAAGAAAAAAAACCCCAGAGCCGAAAAAGCGGCAAAAATCTAGTGTAGTGTTAGCCTTTTGAGAGTGTTTCCAAAAATCCCGGGTTTTTCGATTTCATTGGTGATTTTGGCAGTTATTAGGGTAATAATGATAACAATTATTGGGGGGTATTAATCATGACAGTAATGATGATAAAAATGAGAATAATGAGAATCTTGATACTTTTCTATTATTATATTATTATTATAATTTTTATTATCTTTATTATTTGTCCGTGGATTGGTCCAAGTATATAAAATACAAGTTCTCATTTTACACTTTATACGAGATGTATAAAGGGTATAAAATAATTTTTATGTTCAGTATGTGTACAAGGTTTCTTTAGAGGTAAGTAAGTATCTCCTTTTCTTTATACGAATGCCCTGAGGTATTTCCCGAGCTGTTGTGCTTGAGTGAGAAAAAGGGCGTGTCTTCCTTTCCAACACTGGCATGGGACACGGTTGCTCTCCTGTATACTCTCTTCTTCTTTGGCACAAAATCCATCCCCCATACTGGACCCCAAACAGAAATATTTTAACCTAGAAAAGGGAAGAGGAAGTGGCAAGTTGGTTCTGAACCGCCACTAAAGAAATAAATGGAAGAACAGAAACCAAAAAAAATTAAGAATCTATTTTTTTGTGTGTGTGAAACTATTATTTATTTTGAATATATGATGTTTTTTTATTTATGTATATGTCTTACCCTAAAAAATTGCTAAATAAAAAATGATGCATATAGGATCGAGAAAAATATTGAAAAAACTATTAAACGAGCTGATCTGTCATTCAATAACAAAGAACTAATTATTATTATATTATATTGTTATTGTTATTATCACTATTATTTTATTATTAGTAAGTTACAAAAAAATATATATTAACGAATAATAGTATTGATAATAATGTAATAGTAATAATATTTTTATGATATTGTTATTTATATATTATTATTATTGTTGTTGTTATTATTGTTGTAGTTGCTATCATTATTATTATCATTTTCATTATTACTATCATTATTATTATCATTATTTTTATTATTATTATCATTATTATTATTTTTATTATTATTATTATTATTATTATTGTTATTATTATCATTATTATTTTTATTATCATTATTATTATCATTATTATTATTATTATTATTATTATTATAAACCATTGTAAGAGTGGCGCTCCTCACCGCAACCTCCCGCATCCTCGTAACGACGGGTTCCCGCAGCCTGTTCGCTTTCCCTCTGGGGAGTCATTTTTCAGTGTACCAGTCGCCGCTTGTCGTTCTCCCACATCTTTTATTCTTTCACGTATTTTTTTTTATAATTTTCACTTTAATCACGGATTTGGGAAGTTTAGGATTCTTTAGTTACCCCTTTTGGGCCCGGGTTTTTCTCTGGTGTTATTTTGTTTTACTTCCATTCATGATATTTTTCGTTCATTTATATAATTTTACTCCTTTTCTATTTAGTGAGAGCAATTTTTTTATTGTTTTTTTATGAAATGTGCTATGTCTTACGTCTTTTTATGATTGTAAAGATGTACGACCGTGACGTCACGGCATGTGTGTAACGCTATTTCCCGCGAAATAAACGGGTCGGTGCCCGCACTTGGTCAAGAAAAATTATATTTCTCTCACCCCCCACTTTTGATGACTGGAACTATAGCCGGCTTCAGCGAATAACGGATTCCGCCCGGTACTTCAGGGAGACAAAAGTTTCGTGTGCCCTGACAGTTGTTATTTATCAGTTAGGAGCTGGGCTAATTTAATTTTTATAATGATAAACAGTGAAGGTGATCGAAATTTTCATATTACGCCCCATTTTCGTACCACTTTATATATCCATTTTTAGGTTTTATTACAAAATGATTTTTTTTTAAAGCTTTATTTTTTTATATTGGTTTTATTTTTGGAGAAAGCCCTCTAAAACGATACCACTCACGTATTTCTAGAATTCCTCCTTTGCCCGCTACCCTTCATGGGGGTTCTAGGCTTTTGGGGGGATATAAAAAATTTTAATTTTAAAACGCACAAGGCCCCCCTGGGCTACAGAGCATTTTACCCTCACCCCATAATATTAAATTTCATTATTGTTATGATTTTTATTATTATTATTATTGTTTTTTTTCTATTATTATTATTATTATATTTTATTACTATTATTTTTATCATTTTTTTTTTACTATTATCATTCATTATCTTTATCTTTATCTTTATTTTTATTATTTTTATTTTTATTTTTATTATTATTGTTATTATTTTTAATATTATCTTATAATTTTATTATATAGTATAATAATTAAATAATAATTATTTTATTGGGATTATTTTTATTTTTTTTTATTCCCTTTATTTTTAGTTTATTACATAAAATATAAGTCTAAAAATAAAAAAATAAATTAAATTTTTTATTATTATTATCTTTATTATTTTATTTTTATTATTAATTTTATTATTAGATTATTACATAAATATAACTTTAATGATAACAATAATAATAAAAATTTATTTTTATTATTTATTATTATAATTTTTATTATTCATTTTTAAATTTTACTATTTTTATTATTATTATTTTTTTTATTTTTATTATCATTATTTTTATCATTATTATTATTACCTTTTTATAATTTCCCCCAAAAAGCTAACTGTAATAATAATAAAATAGTCTTATAATATTGTTATAATAGTATTTTTGTTATTATTATCATTTTTGTCTTTTTTTATTTTTAGTATAATTTTGCAATATAAATTATAAATACACATAATTAAAAATAATAAATCGTTGTTTTGTCATTATTACTGTTTTTACTATTATCTTTTGTTGTTTTTAGTAAAATTTTAAAAAAAAATATATTAAAAACTGTAATAGTTGCAAAATAATGATTTAAAATTGCAATAAAAGATAAAAGATGTAAAATGATGATAACAATGTAAGAGTTGATAACGTAATAAGGGTATAATGAGAAATAAAGATTTTGTACAGTAATCCCTGTCTATTTAATAAAAAGAGGGGAAAAAAAATAAATCCCAAAAATGAAAAAAAAACGGCAAAACCCAAACGAAAAATAACCTTTTTAGGATTTACTCCAAAAAAGGCAATTTTTCGATTTAAAGGATGATTTGACAATTTTTAGGGTAATAATAATAATAACATCGAAATGATTAAACGAAAAAAAATGTAAAAATAAAACAATGAAATTTGGGTAGAAGTTGATTATCATTTTATTATTATTTTTATCATTATATTTTCATTAATATCATCATCATTATTATTATTATCATTATTATTATATTATTATAATTATTTTTAAAATTATTATATTATTATTATATTATTTTTAATTTTTATTATTATTATTATTTTTATTTTTTATTATTATTACTATTTTATCATCCTTATCATTATTTTATCATTATCATCTTTCATTAGTTATTACTATTATTATTATTTTTATTATTATTTTATTTTTATCCCTTTTCATTATTATTTTTATTAATATTTAAAATTTTTATTTTTATCATTAGTAGTAGTAGTAGTGAGTATAGTATTACAAAAAATATATTATCTTAAGTAAAAAAAAACATGTAATGATAAAAAAAATGATAATAATAATGTATTACTCATTTTAAAAATTAAAGTTATTATTATCATTTTTAGTTTTTTTTTATTTGTAGATTGCAAAAAAAAAAATTTAAACTGTAATAAAACAATAAAACAATAATAATCTAAAAATGATATGATAATATTTAAAAAACATTTTTTTGTTGTTATAATTATTTTTATTTCTACATTTTTTTCTTATTAGTAAATTGCAAAAAAATATTGTAACTGCAATAAATTTTAATAAAAATATGATGATGATAGGGAAGATAATAATGAGATAAAAAAATAAACGTGTCATTTTAAAAAAAAGGAAAAAAAAACAAAAGGATTTAGTGAGATTTTTTTAGTTTTAGGAAAAATATTAATATAACAATAATAATGAGAAAAATGAGAATAATGAGAATTTTTAAATGGAAACTAATAAAAGGATAATAAGATAGTAAGATAATAGAAATAAAATAATAAAAAAATTTTATAATAATAATCTTTTAATTTATCAACATTTTTTTATTATTATTATTATTCTATTTTTATATATTTTTTTAATTATTATTATTATTTTATTATTATTTTTAAATTTTATTATTACTATATTATATTGCATTTATTATACATTTTTATTATTTTAATTGCAATTATATAAAAATTTAAAATTTAATAGCAATTCTTAAAAATTCTCATACTTCATTTTTATCAGTTTATAATCGGGTTTTAATAAATTAGTTCATTATTACCGTTATTAGCCTAATAATTGCCCAAAATGATTAGTCAAAAAAAGGCTTTTGGCGAGACTCTAAAAGGATATATTGCGTTAGATTTTGAAATTTTCGACTTTTGGGATTTTTTTGTTTTTTTCCTTTTTTTTATTATAAATGGGGCACTATTATTTTTTTTTATCATAAATTTGTTCGTTATCATTATTTTTATATTATTATTATTATTATTTTATCATTTCATTGAAAAGTTCATAGATTTTTAATTTAAAAAGAAACACCGGTCACTACTAGCGACCTAGGGGGATTGAAGTTTGATGTAAAGGAAACCAACAAAAAATGCAAAATATGCAGAACAATTACAAAAATTTAAAAAATTAGTCAATTCACGAAATAAAAAATTTTAATCAATGGGCCTCGAGAACATCGTTGCTGTTTAACTATTGGGCCTCTTCTAACTTTAGATTTCCCCTATTTGTTTAAGAAAAATTTTCAGTATCTTTCTTTATAAGCCAATGCTAAAAAACAAAGGCAATTTTGGTTTTTAAATGCCCATCTTTTCCACCCCCCTATTTCCAGGCTTTATACTTTGATTTTTTCTCGAACACTTTCACTGAGACTTTAGTCTAAAGGGGTTTGAAGGGAGTTTTTTTTTGTCCTTGATGACGATATTGGACGATTGCCTGATGTACGATCTGTGTAAATTTTTAAAGCCCAAAGTTGTAGCATCTTTCCCTTTAGTAACGGGGCTCGGGATGGTGTTGACCATTTATTTGGTTCCGATAAAAAAGTGCTTGCAGATTTCCAATGCAGGTATTTGGCCACTCTGTCGGGCGTTTTTTGACTCATTCGGTTTATGAGCAACCAGAACAAGTGATCAATCGTCAAACCTTGTTTTCACAAAACACACTTTGGGTCAGTCCCATTGTGCAAGATGTTAGCTGTGTTTCTGATAAAAAAAATTTGATCTGGGCTGCAAGAAAAAAACCCTTGTTTCCCCTTAAAACCACGGGTATTGCAAGAGTGTTAGCTGTTATTTTGTTCTTCGATTTTAATTCCGTTTTGGGATTGGCCTTTACCTTCGGATGCTTTCTGTACATATTTTTTCTTCATTTTCGTTTGTTGTATACCCTCCCTTCGTTACTCCTGTTTTATAGATTCTTTTATCTAATTGCTTTTTTTACGTATCAAAAACTTAAATCTTATTGTCAGATGTAACTAGTTTTCTTGCGTAAAAGTTCTTTAGCACACTTATGATACCAAACTCCTACCTAGTCATCACTAAACGCTTTGCGGTTTTCACAAAACCCCTTTCCCGTTCACCATCATTCTGGGCGTAAAGTTTTAAGTCATCCCTTTTAGAAAAGAGATTGATCTTTTTGTCCTGATCTTATATCCATACCCTGTGTTGTAAAAAACTGGGAGAGTGGGATAAGTGCCATACAAAAAAAAAAGGGGGAAAAAGAGTCGGCCGGGGAAGTTTCCCGCATTGATGCCATCCTTTTGAAAAAGAATCCGTTTACATGGCGAGAGTAAGATTTATCCCCATAATGTCATGCGCTTCGAAGAAAGTTGTTTAAAGACAGGAGGATTTTAAAAATTTTCTAAGGATTTTAAACCCAAGAGTGGGGGACACTATAAAAGGCTTTTTTATAATCGATCCGGGCATATTTAAATGTCGTGTTTAGGTGAGTTTTTTCGAGAGTCATTTTATTTTGAGCATTTTGATCCCAATCCGTTGATCCCCCGCCCCCCCCCCCCCCCTGTCGGGGGGAAAAAAATATTTTGTTCCTCCATGCGTATGTGGTTTCCCCTCATTTAAGTTTGAAGAAGTAACTAATAGGAAGTTGATAACAGTAAAGTTTTTAATTTTTGGGGTTCTCTTTTTTCGTTATTTTTGGGCCAAGAAATAAGCAGCCCCTTTGACAAACCATTTGGTTTTAATTAGGTTTATCATAATTGATTAAAAAATTAGAGCTAATTTGGCATGCGCCGAAAAAGAGTATTAACCCAAAATTTTTTGGGATCTTTTTCAACCCCAGGCGTTTTCCCTTTTTATGGGTTTTTTTTTAGTGCATTTTGAATTTTTTTAGTAGAATACTTCCCATTCTGTTCAAAAATATCCCAGTGATATTTAAAGGTTCGATCCTTTTTGCTTTTTTCATTGAATTTTTTTTTTTCCCAGATGTTTTCCCAAAATTCCCGGCCCTTTGTTATCAGATGATACAGTTTTCCACAAAAATTTTTTCTTTTTCTTTTTCGCAGTAAAATTTCTTCGCGTCTCTCAAAACTTTTTTATTTGCTGAAAACTTTGGCGCTTTTCAATCTACGAAACCCTTGTCCCTTTTAACCTGGATTTTTTGCTTCAGTCTTTTTTAATCGTTACTATTTGTTCTTTGGGAAAGTATTTTGTATTTCTATTACTTTTCTCGTTTCCCCGTTTGCTTCCCTTAGTTTTGTAGTTGTTTTAAATAGATTTTTCCCTTCTAAACTTTCTATTTCTTTCTCAAATTTCCTAGCCACTTAGTTTTTCGGGGCCCTTTTTCTTTTCCTTCTTTTTTAATTTAATCCCAATTTGTTTGGAGGACTTCCCCACTGCGTACATTAGTTATTATTATATTATTAATTATTATTTTATTATTATTATTATCAATCTCATCTTTTATCTCATTATTATCCTCATTATATCAATTATTAAAATTATTATCTTATTATCACATTATCAATTTATTATTGCCGCCATATATATTTTTGGCAATTATATCTTTAACAAAAATAAAATAATAATAATGATAATAAAAATACAATAATGATAACAAAAATTTAACTATAATAACTAAACTTAATCATTTTATTTTTTATCTTTATTATTATGCAGTTTTTTACAGATTAATAATTTTTTTCCAATTATGCTAAAAACAAAAAAAATAAAAATGTATAATGAAACAATACAAATTATAATTGCTTTTTTTATTTTTTTTTTTTTATTATCTTATTATGTTTTTATCACGGTCATAATTTTTTTTTTTTTTTAAATTTAAAAACAAAAAAGGTAATAAAGAAGAGATGTGATATGACAAAATAGTAAAAATAAAAATTTTTTTATTTTATTATTATCTTATAAATTAGTGTTGTTTTTTTATTTTCATTTTCATTATTATTATTTTCATTATTATTTTTATTTTAATTTTTAAATTTTGGAACATTCCCATTATTTTCCAAAATTAAATATAATGCAATTTTATCAAAATTCTATTTTTCTATTTTCATCATATTATTATCACGATTAAAAGAAATTTTATTTATTATTTTCGTTATACCCAATAATTTTCCCAAATCGATTGAGATCGAAAAAAAGGCATTTTGGCGTTTTGACTCTAAAAAGGGCCCTTTTTTGAGATTTCCATGTTTCGACTTTTTGGGAAGTTTTTTTTTTTTCATTATAAATGGACATATTATTGTTATTAGATCCCTCTAATATTATCTATCATCTACCTATGTATTTTTATATATCCACATATTTTGGGGTGGGTGCTTCATGCGCAAGGTGATGTGAAGCGATGGGTGTGGTAGCCTAAATAGTGTTAAGGCTTGCATCCCTTCTCACTTACAGCTGCCACCCTGGCTATCCTAGTGCGAAAAAGGAGCAGCTTTGTATAAGTCCCCTGCCGGGTCAAAGCCTCTCCGTCATCGAGACTTTGCAATGCCTCCTCGGGGCCCACCCATGGGTAACTGGGCACCTTGTGGTCCCAGGATAAGCTGTAAGGGATCTCGGAGCAGAAGGAGGCCCCAGAGGTATGGAGCTATGGCCCACCAGCGTGTGGACATCGCCCTAGCTCCATACCAACTCCTGCCCCTAGCCACCCTGGGGTAATTGGGTGGTTCGGGGAAGGTGGGCCTTGCCAGCCCTCCTCCCCCCAGAAAACCCTCTGGCAACGCACCAAATTAATGAATATGCGGGGGGGAAAGGGGTGCTATCCCTCCCACCAGCAAGAAAGGCGGGCTGTGGGTTATGCCGAGAGGGCAAATGTTGGGCGCAGGATGGGAATGAGAGTTACTTGTCCCCCCTGCGCCCTGGCAGGCGCCAACCCACCATGAAGCTGGTGGGGCAAAGCCTCGGGAACCCCACAGGTGGACGGATGGCCCACAGCCCCCCGATCCCCCTCTTTATTAGGGCAGCGTCAGCAGAGGCGCAGAGGTAGCGTCTACCAGAGTGACCGCCGAGGCTTAACCTCAGGCGAGCTTTCCAGGCAGACACTTGGAACATCCGGTCCTTGCAGCAGGATGAGCGGTTACCTCTGCTATTGCGGGAATTGGGGCGATGGGAGTTGAGATGGCTGCAAGGAGTAGGTGAGAAGACCGGTAGCGGCCAATCAGTATGGGTGGGTACACTTATACTGGGTTTGGGGCCCAGCGATGGTCACCCCCTCCAGGGTGTAGCCATAGCCATCTCCAGCCGACTTCAGTCCTCGGTAATTGAGGTGACACCTGCTGATAATACACTTATTATGGCCCCTGAGACTAAAGCATGATTTTGGCTTCATGTCTCTTATTGCTGTATACGCTCCTACCCATGTATGTAAAATTGATGTGAAAGAGGCGTTCTACACCAAAAATCTCATCTGTGACAGACAATTGCCCCCTGCGAGATATTCGCATTGTTTTGGGCGAATTCAATGGGTATCCACTGTTTACCGAGCTTGCTATGAGATGTTTTGTCGGCTCCCATGGCTCGGGAGCTGATTCCAGCAGCGAGAATAGCCTCCTTCTCCGGGACTTTGCTAAGGTCCCAGAGACTGAGGATCTTGGGTCCTGGTACCAGCACCAACAACTTCAAAATTCCCTTTCCCCCAGGGCCACTCTAGGGTTTTTCTTGGACACACTAAGGGAGGGAAAGTGCCGTGGTTCCCTGCAGTCTCTGACCGTTTCCAGAACTTACCATCAGTAATATGCAGTCACAGAGTATAACAAAATAGCAATTAGTAATAAATAATTTCATGGGGTATAGCATATAAAAAAAAAAAAATTATAACTTTTGAATTTGCCAACAATAAACATTTGAATATATGGGTATAAGAGAATATAAAAAATATTTAATAAACTGGGCCTAAATTTTTTGTTCTGAGAAAAAAAAAATGTCCCAAATATGCATTGTGAGGGCAAAAAAAGATTAAAACAGAAAAAAATATAACACAATAATCAAATTTAGGAATTTTTAGGGGCTGAGGAATGAGGCATGGGTGAGGGTGCGTGCCATTAGGGCTGATTTAGGTGGACTTTTTTTGTTTTGTTGAAAAAAATGTTGACAGCGAAAAAATTAGCAATATAATTAGTAGTGTGTTTGTTGAATGGCCTGTACTTTGAACTTTTAGGGTGGGTTGGGAAGGGAGGGCAATAGTTTTTCTGACACTAATGGTCTTCAAGTGGGAGGAAGTATTTTGGGGGTGTTGAGTAAACGGCGGGGTTTAAGGTTCCCCTTTTCCTCTCTTCTCGACGCGGACACGCGTCCTTTAATGCGGGGGGCTCCATTCGAAAGGGAGATCTTATATCGTAGAAGTGCTAAAAAAGGGAGCAGAGCTGGCACCTGTGTTCGCCGAAGAGGGGAAAACAGATGAGGGGGGGAGAGGTATGAAACTACATCCGGTTGCATACATGTGTGTGTTATACATTATATAATATATATTATTAATATATAATATATATATAATATATAATATTATATTATATACAATATAATTATTAATATAATATATTTATATATATATATGTAATGTATATATAATTAAAAAAAAGTAAGTAATGTTTAAAATGTACTGTATATATATAGATCATATGTATATATATGTATGTTGTATATTATATATATAATATATATTAAAATTTTATATAATATAATATATATATATATATATGATGGTACATACATGTAACTATATGCAAAATTGTGTTATATATATAAATATATAATTTTATAATTTTAATTTAAAATATATATATATATTATATATATATATAATATATACATATACATGTATATATATAATGGTATATATGTGTATTTATTTATATGTGTACATATATATAAATATATGTATACATGTTGTGTAATCATGATATGAACTATATGTAATTAAACTATATATGTATATTATAATATATATATTATATATATATATAATATTATATATATATATATATATATTATGTTTATGTAACATTAAGTATATAATATATGATTGTGTATATATAAGGGAAAATATATAGATATATCTGATATTTTTTGTATATTTTTTTTAAAAATATATATTTTGTATATTTTTAAAAAAATGTAAAATTTTTGTATTTGTTTTAAAAATTATATATTATATATATATATTATAAATATTATATATACTATATATATATATATATAAAATTATATATATATATATTGTATGTACATATTTTTTTTTAAAATAAAAAATTTAGTATAGTATAAACATAGGGGTATTTTGATATAAAATATGTATATTAAAAATTTGTTATAGAATAATGTGTTTGTACGCTATTAAAAATATATACAATTTTATGTATATAATAAATATGTACATACTGATTTTTTTTTTTTTTTTTTTATGTTTTTTTTTATATGTATTTAAATAATTTAAATTAAAAA
>NW_023640911.1:0-10918 GCF_015228065.2 Penaeus monodon | reverse complement strand
AGACAGCAAAAAGAGACGTCCTGGCGTATAATTTGTCTCTACAATAAATAGCTCTACCAAAATATCAGAGGTTTGGTCCACTGTCAATAAATCAATAAGAACAAACATCTTGTAAAATAAAACATCATCATGAGGGAACCAATTTTGACAATCTAAAGACATTGCTAATGTACTCGCCAGGCTTCTCTTACACAAGCAGCTCGGCGAAACTACCATCCCGCTTTTCCTGACGCACCAAGGAAGCCGCTGAGCTGCAACCTATTCACTTTGCCACAGGGATGACTTTGATATAATAAAAGACCTAACAATGAATGAGCTGTCCGAAGCCCTAAAGCCTGTAGAGGAACTCCCCAGGCCCCGATGAATTCGATATGAGATGATGAAGCATCTTAATCATGATGACATTTTAAGTTGCTAGAAGTTGTACAATGAAATTTTGAAAGTCACACTTTTTCCCAACTCATGGCAACTTTGCCCAGCATCATTCCCATATTGAAAGGAGGGGTAATCCAGACTTGCCATCTCCTACCGCCCAATGATTGGCGTTGACAAGAGTTGCTTATGCAAAGTCATGGAATCGAATGTTAACATAGGCTATTGGCATTTTTTAAATTCCAGTAATTTACCTAGGCGACGAGCAGTGCGGCTTACCGCAAGGGACGCCAAACTCTCGATCATCTAGTAAAGCTGGACAGTCATTATTCAGAGGCCATTGCAAAAAGATTTTTGATTTCAGTATATTTTAGTATAGAAAAAGCCTATGACATGACATGGCGATATGGCCTAACTCAAAAACTTTATGCTTTTGGATTCGTGGAACTTGCCCTTGTTTATTCAAAATTTCCATTTTCTGACAGAAACGTTTGCTGTCAAAAATTATTTTCTGACAATATCACTTTTTTCGGACATTTGTTGGCCAGGCAAACGGGGTCCCACACGGAAGTTCTTGTCACCAACATTATTTTGCTATGTAGATCAATGACATCTTACCAGCTCCGCGCTCGGATCTTAAAAACCACTGTACGCTTGATGATTTTGCATTAATGGCATTCACAATAAGCAGAATTCTCAGCAAATCGCATCTAATTGCACTGGATATGATTCATAACTGGGCCTTACCAGTGGGTTTTAGTTTTCCCATTAAAGAGTATTGGGGTAATTGTTTTTCACGTATGGAGAACCGAACCTCAGGCTAACTCTACCAACCACCCAAAAAAAATACCTATTCAAAATTCTGCTAAATTTTAGGTCTACATTTTGCTAGTAGACTAAATTGAAAGACCACATTGGTCAGTTAAAGAATAAATGTCAAAGAGCACTAAATATTTTTAAAGTGCCTTTCTGGTAGTAAATGGGGAGCTGATAGACAGTCTTTGCTAATGGTATATAAGCCCTGATTAGGTCTAAATGTAGATTAGGGGTCATCGTGTAGGTTAGGCCATCGAGAACAGTTTGAAAGGATTGGATGTCTGTGCAGAATGCCTGTTTTTGCGTGTGTGTCTTGAGCCTGAAGTGCACTCTGATCGAGCGTCTTAAGTGGAAAGTCAGGAGTACCTCCCCTCCGACTCAGAAGCAGGCCAGTTCGCTTTGAGCTAGGCGCAAATTGGCTCGAGTCCCGAGCCACCCTAATGGCAATAGTGGGCATTAGGCCCTTTGCCACGAGACTCCACGACCTCGTCGGGAAGTCGGTATAGATCTCTCTACCATCGATACCCTGGGTCCCAGTCAAATATAGCCCCCCGCCATGGGAAACCAATTTTTCCATCATGGAAGCTTTTGGCTTCCTCGCTAAGGCCATGGCGCCGGAGGTGGCGGTACGGCCAGAGGTTCAGAGAGTCCCTTGTGTGTGGTGCGGTGTTTTGGTCGACTAAATGTGACTAAAGTTTTCAGACTGCCGAATCATACATCGATCTTTCTTGCTGACTTTTTGCCATTTGATAAGCCATTGATTTTGCACTATCGACGACCCACGATAGAATAGTAATTTTTTCAGATCCCTTAAGTTCACTTAAAGCCATTAATCATTATAACCATCAAAATGACTTCCTGGGTAATACATTCGTAGCTACCATGTGCCAATAAATCATCAAAGCAATATGGTACCAGCCACTCTGGTATCCATAGGCACTGACAGGCTGACAAATTAGCCGGGTTCAACTGGCGATCTGGACCTTAGCATAGTCCGTAAACAGATCTCAGGTTTTTTGTGTCTCTTATACAAGCAAAAATCTACATCTCCTGTGGCAAAGTGAGTGGACCAGGCCTCCAACTCACCAAAAATCAAAGAATATAGAAACTGTGGACACAGCCCACAGGAAAGTCAGAGGGAGGAGGTGGTGTTGCCCGCTTAGGGTCAACAGCACAAGATTTACCACCTCACTCCATATATTGAAAAAAGATTTTCCCCCACGATGCCACCTATGCAACACCAACCTCACCCTGCAATCATATCATTACGTGCTAGATACAATTTCCACAGACAAAAATTAAAAAATTATTTTTCCGACAAAAAATACAAGAATTTAACAATATTTAACATTTCTCAGATTACGAAAAAATCATCATAAAGTACTCCTTTTTAAGGGAGACAAAAACTTTATGACTTATATAATTGACAGAATAATGGATCCATTGGCTTAATAACCTTGGCCACATGCCGCTGGTTGATAGCCAAGAAATCCAACAAAAAAAAGAAAAAAAAAAAAAAAGCACTAGCAGAGCCATTTATGTGCAGAGACATTTCATAAAAATATAAAAAATGAGCACAGCATTTTCCCTTATATATTATTGATTCATGTTTATTAATAATTCATGTTTTATTCTTCATGATTCTCTGTTGTTTTGCTTATTTCTTTTTTTTATCTTACCCAGTATCTGTTTTTAGCCAGGGGCGTTGCAAATCACTACATTATGTGTGTGTTTATTGTGAGTGTATGTGTGTGTGTGTCTATATATATACATAATACATACATAACATACAATACATACATACATCATACATATACACACCACACCACACACACACACACATGATATATATATATAATATATATATATATATATATATATATATATAGTATATAACATATATATATATATATATGTAATATAGTATTATATAATATATATCATATATCTATATATATATATATAATATATATATTATATATATGCATATATATATAGATATATATATATTATATATATATATATCATATATATCTATCTATATATATACATATCATGTATATATATATATATATATAGATATAATATATATAATATAGTATATTGCATCTATATATGCATATAATATAAATATATGCCTTATTATATATATATGCCATATATATATATATATATTATAGATATATATATATATATATATATATAATCTATATAGTATTATATATTAATAAATGCATATATATCTATATATATATATCCTATAATATATTCTATATATTGCATATATATATCTATGTCATGCCATATATATTCTATATATATATATTACTATAGATATATACTCGATATATATATATCATATACTAGATATAGATAAAATGCACATATAATATATATATAGATATATATATATATATATATATATATATATATATGCATATATATAAATCTAATATATATATCTATATACTATATATATATATATATATCTCTATATATATATATAATATTTTATGTATATATATATATATATATCATCTATATATACTATATCTATATATAATCTATATATCTATGCTCTTATATCTATATCCTATATCTCATAATGCATATAGATATATCTAGATACTCTCATATATCTACTATATTATATCTATCTACTATCTATGCCACTATATATAATCGACGATAATATCTCTATATATATATCTATATATATATATATTAACATATATATATATATATATATATGCTATATATATATATATTATATATATATAGTATATTAAATATGTATATATATATATATATATACATAGATATATATATATATAATATATAATAATATATACTATATATACTATGCATACTATACATATATATAATATATCTACTATATCATCTAATCTCATATATTATTATATAGCATATATAGATATATGAGGCCGCGTGGCCGATTGGTTATAGATCGGACTCAAGACTGTCAGACGGCAAATCTGAGTTCGAGGTTCGACTCACCGGCCGGCTCGTTGTTCCCTGAGCAAGTACTTCACCTTGATTGCCTACCTAGAAAACGACCTTCGCCTTGGGAAGTCGAGCCATGTGTCGTAGGGGAAGTCACCGCCGTGGCACAAACCGCGTTGAATTAAGGACGGGCATCCGATCAGGCAAGGGTGGCACGTGCCATGTAACCTCTCAGTAAGGAATTGAGAGAGGCCTATTTTCTGCGTGGAATGACTGGCTATTGAAAAAAAAAAAAAAATAATAAAAAAAAAAAAAATATATGTATAATTGCATTATGTATATGTATAGTAATATAAATAAATTATATATCTATCTATATATTTATTAGTATGTATATATATATATTAAAAAAAATATATATATATATATATTATATATATGCATATCTATATGTTATATATATATATATATATAATATATCTATACTCTATATATAGGTATATATATTTATATGCATATATCTACTATTAATATATATACATCTCTCTATCCTCTATCTATCTCTTATATATCTATCTATGATATATACTATATATCTCTCTCATGTATAATCTCTCTCTATGTCTGTATCTATCTATAGATCTGCTCCTTGCCTCTCTATCTCTATCTCAATATATATCTATATTTCTCTATAATATCTCCTATATATATATATCTCATATCTATATATGCATATATATTATATATATACATATATATATATATTATATATATATAGATATATATATATATATATATATATATATATATATATATATATATATATATATTATATATATGATAGATATAATATATGCATATATGGCATAGATTATATATATCTATATATATATATATATATATATATATATATATATATATATATATTATATATATATAGTACATATGAGATATATCTGCATAAAAATAATATTTTAATATAATAATGCATATATCTCTATATATAATATATATGCATATTATATATTAAATATATTTTTTATGCAGTATATAAATGTATATATATGTATATATATCTATATAATATATATATATATATACATATATACGATATATATATATATAATAATAGATATATGTATTATATATATATATAATATATATCTATATATATAGTAGTTATTCATATATATAATCTGCATAAAAATATTATTTATATACTATATGCATATATAAAAATTATTTATAAAATATATATATATGGCATATTATATAATTATATTTTTATGCAGATAGATATAATATGTATATATATATATATATATATATATATATATATATATATATATATATATATATAATATATATATATATATATATATATATATATATATATGATATATATTATATATATATATATATATATATATATATTATAAATATATCAGATATATATATATATATATATATATATAATATATATCGTATCTCTATATATATATATATATATATATATATATGTATATATATATACTCTCTATAATATATATATATATATATATATATATGTATGTAGATCATATTATATATGTATATATATGCATATGACATATATATATATATATATATATATATATAGAATTATATATATATAGATATATATGCATATATACTATATATATATATATATAATATATATATATATACATATCTATATATATAATAGATAGATAATAATTATTTATATTTTATATACATATACAATATGCATATATACATATATGTGTTTTTTTTTTTTTATTATTTTTTTTTTTTTCAATAGCCATTCATTCCACCGCAGAACATAGGCCTCTCTCATTCATTACTGATAGGTTACATTGCAGTGCCCACCCCTTGCCTGATGGAACTGCCCTTCCCAATCAACCGCGGTTTTGCACGCGTGACTTCCCCCTACGACACATGCCTCGACTTCTCAAGGCGATATGTCGTTTTCGTAGGTAGGCAATCACGGTGAAGTTACTTGCTCACGGGAACAACGCGCCGGCCTGTGAGTCGAACCCTCGAACTCAGATTGCCGTCGTGGACAGTCTTGAGTCCTATTCTCTAACCACTCGGCCACCGCGGCCTCATATATCTATATATGTATATTATATTATATTATATATATATATATATCTATATATTATATTAATATTATATAATATACATATAGATATATATCTATATATAGATATATATATATATAGATATATATGCATATATCTTATAATCTATATATATATATCTAAATATATATATATATAGATGCCCATATATATATTTATATATAATTATATATATATATATTATAATATATATATATATATATATATATAGAAATGCATATATATTATATCTACTATGCATCTATATATCTATTCATATATAACTATTATACATATATTATATAGCTACATATCTCTATATATATGCATCTTTATCTATATATCTCTTATATATCTATCTTATACTATATATATATATATATGCCTATATATAGCTATATATATATAGATATATATATATATATATAATATATATATTATATATATGCATATATATATATTATATATATCTAATCAATATATCATATATATATATAATATTTCTTGCAATATATATATATGTATATATATCTATCGTAGTATATATAGTATTACAATATATATCATATATATTATATATATATATATATCTATATATGCATATATATCTATCTATTTATATAGTATCTATATCTATTATTCTCTCTATCTCTATAGTCTAATATATCTATATCTATATATCTGCCCATATTATCTACTCTAATCTATCTCTATTATAATATCTATATCTTATATATCTATATATCATATGCATATATCTATATATATCTATATACTATATATATATATCTCTATATATCCATGATTATATATATATATCTCTATATATATATACTCTCTCTCTCTATATACTATATATATATATGCATAATATATATATATCTTTCTATCTACTATATAATAATATTATCTATTTCTATATCTACTATTATATATATATCTATCTCATATATCTAATCTATCAGTGCATACATCTATCTATATATCATATATACTATTAATATATATAATATCTCTATCTCTAATATATATATATATATATCTATATCTATATATATATATATATCTTCTATAGTATCTATCTATATATATATAGATATCTCTATATCTCTCTCTACTCTATATCTCTTTCTGTCTCTCTATCTATCTGCATATCTATATCGATATATACAGTCTATCTCTATATTCTACAGCTATCTATGGCATCTCTATATCATATATATGCATATATATATATAGATATGCCATATATATATGCATATATATCTATATATCATATATATTAATATATCTCCTTATATATATTATATATATATATGAATATCCTTCTCAGTAATTTAGTAATACTGTAATAGATTATTTAGATGGAATAGATATAGGACGATAATCATGAATGGTCATATAATAATCTAATATGATTAGATATATATTACATATAATATCCATATTATAATAAATATATCGTATTCATATATAGATTATATGCATATAGTTATACAAAATATTATTTTATTACTTACTATATTATATATACTCATATCCTAGTAGATATATATATATATGATATATTTATATATATATAGATAATGCTATATATCCTTTATTGATTTTTTTAATCATATATCCTCTAGGAAGAGTAAGTTTATATATACTGTATAATTACTCTATGTCTATATGCTTATCTTAGTTAACAGAATTACACCTTAATATTATATATCAACCTAAGCAATACTATAGAAGATGTATTCATTTCTATCTACCTATATATAGTTATGTCCCTATCACAATAGGTATATTATTATATTACCTATTCACTATTATAGACTGTGTCGTGTGACTGTGTGTGTGTCGGTGATGTACGTATGTAGCTAGGTATGTATGTAGTAAATATTTTTAAATTAGAAAAGCCCCAAGGACGCCCCACATATAGAGCAACACATAAGGGTAGTGTGAATTGCATAGTGGTCTAATACTATGTACTGTGGTCATGAGATACAAACACTAAGAAATATAGCATAGAACACAAATCATGAACACAGTAAATCGTGTATTATCTAAAAATGTACACCGAATGAGATAAGTAGTAAAACTTGCTCATTACTTTATATGTTTATGATTCTCTAACAGTAAACGAGCTTGTCAGTTTTTTTTTTTTTTTCTTTTTTTGTTGGATTTCTTGGCTATCAACCAGCGGCATGTGGCCAAGGTTATTAAGCCAATGGATCCTATTTATTCTGTCAATCTAGATAAGGTCATAAAGTTTTGTCTCCCTTAAAAAAGTGATTACTTTATTGATGATTTTTTCATCATCTGATAATAATTGTTAAATTGTAAATCTGTTTTTTTCTGAAAATAATTTTTTAATTTGTGTCTTTGAATTTGTATATTTGCAAATGTAGAGTGATGATGAGGTAGGTTGGTGTTGCATATGGGGCACGTGGGGGAAATTCTTTTTCATATAGGGAGTGAGGTGGGTAATCTGTGGCGTGACCCTAAGGGGGGCCCAACACCACCTCCTCCCTTCTTTTCCTGTGGGCTGTGTCCCACGTTTCTATGTTTGTTTATTTTGTGTGAGTTGGAGGTTGGTCCACTCACTTTGCCACAGGAGAGTATTTTTGTTTTTATAAGAGACACAAAACCGAGATCGTACGGACTATGCAAAAGGGTCCAGATCTCAGTTGCCCCGGCTAATTTCAGCCTGCTCTTTGCCTTTGGATACCAGAGTGGCCTGGTACCCATATAGCTTGATTGATTTATGGCACCATGTAGCTTCAAAATGATATTACCCAAAAGTTCATTTTTGGTGGTTTCTAATGATTTAATGGCTTTAAGTGAAAAAAAAAATACATTCTAATCGGGGTCGTCGAAGTCAAAATCAATGGCTATCATGGCAAAATTTCAGCAGAAAATCGAATGTATGATTGGCATCTGAACTTAGTTCAAAATTCAGTCGACATACACCGCAACCACACATCTTGTTTTGGGAGCCGTCGGTTTTAATGAAAAAAAGGGAGATGTTAAAGGATCTCTCTGAACCTCTGGCGTACCTCCACTCCGGCGCCATGGCCTTAGCGAGGGAAAGCCAAGCTTCCATGATGGAAAAATTGGGGTTTCCCATGGGCTATATTTGCTGAACCAGGGTATCGAGGGTAGAGAGATCTATACCGACTTTCTCGACGAGGTCGTGGAGTCTCGTGCAAAGGGCCTAATGCCACTATGCCATTAGGGTGGCTCGGGACTCGAGCCACCTTTGCGGCATAGCTCAAGGCTAAAATGGCCGCGTCTGAGTCGGAGGGGAGGTACTCCTGATCCACCCCAAGACGCTCGATCCGAGGCACTTCAGGGCTCCAAGACACACACGCAAACAGGCATTCTGCACAGCATCCAATCCTTTCAAACTTGTTCCGATGCCGAACCATACACGATTGACCCATAATCTACTTTAGACCTAATCAGGGCTTTAATACCATTAGCAAAGACTGTTATCAGCTCCCCCTTTTTACCCGAAATGCACTTTAAAAATTAGGCTTTTTGACATTTATTCTTTAACTGACCAAGTGGTCTTTCCAATTTAGTCTACTATCAAAAAGTAGCCAAAACTTTGCAGAATTTTGAATAGGTATTGGGTGGTTGTCTAGAGTTAGCCTGATGTTCGGCTTTCTCTACGTGAAAAAATTACCCCAATACTCTTTTAATGGAAAACTTAAAACCCCATGGAGGGCCCCGTTATGAATCATATCCATGCCAAAATTGAAACGATTGCTGAGAATTCTGCATATTGCTGGAATGCCAAATGCACAATCATCAAACGTACAGTGAGTATTAAGATTCCGAGGAGGAGCTGGTAAGATGTCATGATCATACATAGAAATAATGTTGGTGACAAGAACTTCCTTGTGGGACCCGTTTGCCTGGACCAAAAATGTCCGAAAAAGTGATTGTCGGAAAATAATTTGACAGCAAAATTCTGTCAGAAATGAAATTTGAATAAAACAAGGCAAGTTTCCACGTAATCCAAAAGCATAAAGTTTTTTGAGTAGGCCATATCGCCATGTCATGTCGTAGGCTTTTCTATATCTAAAAATACTGAAATCAAAAAATCCCTTTTTTTGGGAATGGCCTTTGAATATGACTGTCCCGCTTTACTAGTGATCGAGAGTTTGGCGTCCCTTGCGGAAGCCGCACTGCTCGTCAATAGTAAATTACTGGAATTTAAAAAAAATAGCCTACTGTTAACAATTCGTTCCATGACCTTGCATAAGCAACTTGTCAACGCAATTGGGCGGTAGGAGATGGCAAGTCTGGGATTACCCCCTCCTTTCAATATGGGAATGATGTGGGCAAAGTGCCATGAGTTTTTGGGAAAAATGTGACTTTTCCAAATTTCATTGTACATTCTAGCACTTTAATCATGTCACATGATTAAGATGCTTATCATCTCATATCGAATTCATCGGGGCCCGGGGATGTTCCTCTACAGGGTTCTAGGGCTCGGAAAGTCATCCTTGTTAATCTTATGTAATCAAGCATCTCATGTGCAATGATGGTTGCAGCTCAGCCTCCCTTCCTTTATTAAAGTGGATGAATTAGCAGACGGAGAGAACTGCCTGGCGGCCTAGTGC
>NW_023640910.1:0-10920 GCF_015228065.2 Penaeus monodon | reverse complement strand
GAAGAAAAGAATTGAGTTAGTGGCGATGGAGGGTGGAGAGGTCCCGGTCTGCTCAAACATGAGCATACCATTATTGATGATGATGACTATTGCCATTGCTATCCCATATGTGATTATCCAATAAAGAGTTTGTTGCTAAATAAGATAAAGTCGTCTATACTCTTATTCCTTTAGTAAGTTTAAAGATTTCTTGTACTTGGCAACAGGCTATGTGCGGTTATATTACAGAATGCATGGTACCACAGGTAGAATTTTAAAATCAGTAATGTAAGCACACATGCAAAGATCAGTCCCCCAGTTTGCCACAGGGTGTAATTGCAAAGTCTTGGTACCAGGGGGAAAATTGTCACTGATTGCAAAAAAAAGAGACATACACAAACTGTTTGATTGAACTTGTATAAAGCAAATATTAAGTTCAAGTATACATCATATTTAGGAAAGGTAATGAAGTATCACCTCTTTCCATTTATGTGGTAACATTGAGTTATAAGAGGAAAAAAATAGTATGCTGATACCAGTATCAGATGCATATCCTGGAATCCAGTATGCAAATGAGACATATATCATGTATACAATTGAAAGAATAGTATAATATTATTATATATTAATTTTGGCATGTCATACATTAGATGTGTTTACTAGAGCTGCTGCCCTAGTTGATAAGCCCTTTGGACAGTATCTAGGTTTATTGAAAATATTGTGTGCGGTTCTTTCTTTAGGGGGGAGAATGTGAGTGAGGCAAGATTATTCTGTTGAGTTTAATCATCTGAGAATTTCTATGCTTTAGGTTATGTATATATCTTGTACAACAATTTTGTATTCTGGAAATTGCTATTTATTGTGTAATTTTAGTAAACAGAATGAGTTGTGCTGGTCGGCCACTGGGGAGAGTTTCAGGATGGTCATAAGGCAGCAACAATGAGGACTGGAGCCTCAGTGGTTCTGACATGGAAGACCTCCTAACTCCAAAGCCACTACCACCAACTCCTCCAACCCTTCACCAGCCATCTCAGGAGGAAACATCATCATTCAAAAGTGAGATTTTTTTTCCTCTTCTGTCTACTTTTCATGCTTTTAACCATTTTCTGGTTTTCATGGGTGACAAGTCATTACTGAACTGATACAATAATTGTTTATTGATAGAAATATAAGGATGTATTTTCATTAATTGTCTTTATTTTCAGACTTCCAGCAGAATTTGTCGAACAGACCCCTTAGTTTTACAAAACATCAGTTTACTACAGTTCAGAGACAGGTTGCCCAGCTTATAAACAGAGCACAAGGTATAGAATGACCCCAAAAAAGATAACTATTTAATTAATGGGGTAATTAAGCGTTGCCATTATTACAAATGAGTATGCTATCTTGTATAGACAGCCTTGTTATGGCTCCTGACAATGATAGATTTAACAGGCTTACAAAAAAACATAAGGGTTATTACACAAAGGTAAACCAGTTTACCCCCCTTTGGGGTAAAGGTGCTGACCTGCACCAAGAACTAAGCTCTACAAAAAAAATGTAAGCATGGGACAGAAGTGGGCAACCAAGTGCAGCCTACTTTTCCTGTTTCCCTGACAATGGTTACTTTCTCAACATGCAAAGGGTAGATTTGCAGAGGCTCTCTTTTTTTTCTCTTTTCTCTTTCTTCCCCCCCTCTCTTCCCCCCCTCTCTCCTTCTTCTCTCTCTCTCTCTCTCTCCCCCTCTCTCTCTCTCTCTCTCTTCTATTTTTCTCTCTCTCTCTCTCTCTCCTCTCTCTCTCTTTCAAATAGGTGTATTGAAGAAAAACTTTTTCATGAAGATCTCACAGTTTTTGTTTGTTGATAGTGGTTTTGGTTTAATCCTTTTGATACAGAAATACCCCAGTCAGTATCATGGTTGGTAAGGAAGAGTTTTTAATGGTCTGAATCTCCCAATAACCTTTGTGATAGATCAGCCATAGGTGGTTTACTGCTTTAGTGAATATTGTCTTCAAAGGGGGTTACTGCCAGGAAGACTTGGCATAAAAATTTCAAAAAATTTTTTCCCCCCTTATAAGCTTTTGGCCATTGTGAAATCTGAGATCCTTTTTATGTGTGAACTTTATGAAAAGAGATAATGGCAACAGTTTCTTATTTGGTATCGAAAATTTGTGTAACTGAATAAGAGCTTTGGTTGGTTTCTTTGTGACTTTAGTATATGCAGTGTAAAAAAAGATTAAGACAATTGTGCCTTAGAGGTAAATTAAAAAGTATATTATTTTGTTTATTCTGCAGAGTATAGGTATGGAGGGGAATAGCTTCCCATCATGCCCAGCACCTCCTGAGGAGCGGGTGCTTGACCGGAAAAACTGCGAAACCACACTTCTTGTTTTTTATTCCTCTGAGAAAACGAAAGGTTTTTTCTGCTAATTTTTAATGTTTTTAATTTTTAATGAACTTATTGTGGGGATGATTAATATAATGATGATTATGCTAATAAATTGATTACAGTAATTAACATGAGTCATCAGAGTGCTGGTGATCTAGTGTTTAACCCTTTAACCACGGAAGGATGGTGTATGGTTGTTGAACAAATTAATAATTTACAGTTTCAGGACCTCATACCTTTACTCCCATCATGTTTTTTATGCCTAGATATTGATGTCTCTAGATAAATTATTACAAAGAAAGGAAAGTAATTTTACTATTTTATAAATTATAAAGCATCTGCTATTATGATATGCTAGTGTCATACTGGATAACCATGTATCTAACATATAGTGATCTGTCTCTGTGATTATCAACACTGATTTAAGTAGTTTTTTACATAAAATTTCCATATTGTGTCTGTTTTAGTATGTATTGAACATACACATTTGACATACATGACTGACTGTCTTCTCCATTATATTTCTCCCGTCTTCCTCTTTGCCATGGTTAAAGGATTAATATATATGATGATTATAATTTTAGAAATGTAATTGGTGTCCTACTCCCAGATAGCCACAACAATATGATAAATTTTGATATTGATTATAAAAGTACTAGTATTTTATAATATAGAAAATAATACAGAATTATTATAATTTAACTTCTTTTTAGTTTTTAAATTGATTCAACAGGGGCTTACAAAAATTGGGGAAAAATGAACCACAGTTACTTGAAGTGGGGGGGCACAACCTGCACGACTTATTTTAAGGAAAGCATGTAGAACAGTATGTGCACACACAGGATACACCGACACAATCTGAGAGCGTTCTCAGATTTCTCACCGATGTTCTCCATGAATTTTTGATGAAGCTGACAAATTTAACTACGTGCTAACACAGACTCCCTTCTATTGACAGACAGATGTCCATTTCATGTAAGTTACTGTTTTACTCAGTAGTAAATTTGAGATAACATGGTCAGCAAAATGAAAATCTATTCATTCTGGTTGTCAGTTATAGTATCTAATGTTTCAATAAACTTTTTAGGATGTTATGGAACAAAAGCCTTCACGATATTGGGATTGGCAGACATGAGTGAGTTGCACCAAATGTACCGTGAACGTGTCATTCTGTATCATAACAGAGTCAGGCAGGAGAGCTTTCAGTTGTATCCAGTACCTTGCTCTTACACAGAATAAGGAAGGAGTATTGCAAACCTTGGGTAAGTAATTATTGTAATTTTCTTTTTGTTTCTATTTTTACTGTTTTTGACTCTCGTCTATCTCTCTCTTCTCTCCTCTCTCTCCTCTCTTTTCTCTCTCATCTCTCTCTCTCTCTCTCTCTCCTCTCTCTCTCTCTCTCATTAATTTTTTTTTTTTTCACTTCCTTTTCTCACATTAACTGCCATGACATGAATAGTGTGTAATATATTCCCCATTTCGTTATCAGGTCTGAAGGGAGAGTACAGGGGATTGGTGGGGAGATGACTGTGGCAGTCAACATGGAGGTCCAAGTGGCACCTCTGCCCAGGTCTGGATGATACCTCTGTTCCATCTATTAAAAGTACTTCAAGTCTGGATCCTGAATTATCACTCCATCCATTCTCTGTGTTGAGCCAGTGAGTTATGTGGAGGTTGAACATTACAATGTAATATAGCATAAGTGCAACCGAAGTCCAGGTCAGCATGTTGAAAACTGAACAAAGGTACTGACTTGCCAAATATGCATAGGTTTTTCTCATCACTATTATTTGTAAATATGTGAGAAAAAAAAAAGAAATGTAGGTGGCAGCAAGGAAAATTAATATTTAATTTCTGCAAGAAGTGGGATATATCAGGTAATATAGTAACTGTGCAGTAAAACTGGTATGTCTCCTTATAAAAGATGTACTTAAACAAAACTATTAAGTCATTATGAGTTACTTACGTTTTATTTTGAACATTTCTTATTTCAAATAATTTTATCATCTTTCTTGCTATCTTTAAGTTTGCCTTTCTGATTCCTTTGATTTTTCAGACTAATACCAACGGATGCCGAGTTCAAACAACAATAATAGCTGGGGCCTGAAACAAAAGGGTGTAATACTGTCAGTGGATGTGTTATTTTACAGATCCATTAATAATACGAGGAAAAAAGACACAAAAACTGTTGACAGACTTTTCACCACTAAAATCACAATATTTCCACTACAGAGTCGGAGGTGATGGAGAAGAAGGGGTCCAGCACTCACCTGCCACCACACAACAATACCAGCTATTACCCTCTCACACCCAGATAGATATGATTGCTACATTTTGCCTGTATATAATCAATGCAAATTTCTTGCCTTACAATTTGCACATTATTCATAAAAGTTATTGTATGTTAAACTTTTATTATTAAACTGTTATTATTATTTATAGCTAATAACTATTTTCTTAGTGAGGTTATATTTTGGTTTTAATTATTTTTTTTTTGGACACACCAAACTGTTCAGTTGCCTAAATTGTATTATTTAATATGGCTGTCTGCCAAATTATAGTGTTGAAATTCAGTTCTTTTGAATGCAATTTTGGTATTGTAATTCCAAGTCCTCTGATTTTACACTATTGGTTGAATACCAATAATTTTCCTACATGGTACATTGTTTCAAGTGTGAGAAGACTGAAGTATTTAGCCTGCAAGTTATTGTATTGTATTAAAAATCTGTAATTTTCTCAAGATTGACAGAAATTTCTGGTTCTTAGTTTGTGTACTATGTACTTCAAATTAAAAGAAAAACAAATAAATTTATGGTTAATTTTTCCAAAATTTTATTTACCCCATATATAATTATTGTTGTCTGACCAAATAACTACCAGTTTTATTAAAGGTAAGTGTACATATACTGATCATGTATATAATTACTAAAATTTTGCAAATGGTCAAACTTTTACGCCAGAATATCTGTTTCTATACCTCATACCAAAGCATTACCATAGATGGTATTGTAAAAGAAAAAAATTACAACCCCCGGCTTTATATAATTAGTAAGATGAATGAAGTCAAGTGCACTATGTACATAATTTTAGTATTAATAGTAAAACCTCTGGATGTGAGAAAATTTGACTATACTGAATAATGTACATAAATAAGACCACAATGTTAGTGTTAAACCCATGCTGCTGGGTGGTTTCCCAATAAAAAAAGCCCTCTCTCCCGGGATTGTGTTGTCACCTTAGTGTGCGCGGGCATGATTATACATTCCCCGGCACATGCCACTTGGAATATAGTCCAGGCAGCCATGCATGTACGTACATGTTCCCTGGCAGCAATGGTCTAAGGAATAATAACAAGCATTATGCTTGCTAAAATATTCTGGAAGCAAGTGAATACAATTGTGAAAAATGAAGGTATCTGTGGACTGGTTAGGAGGACATTGTCGTCTGTAGAATCAATACAAACTTTAAAAAAAAAAAAAGTACTGCATACATTCACCACCTCCATCTCATGACAGTTAGACAGTCCTCCCCACTTTACTCTCACATTTACTGTACTGTATTGTCATATTTTAATGTGTAATAAAAATAACAGCATTGATATTGAAGATTAGTAAAAAAAAAAAAAAAAGTAAGATGTACATTATACTTGTTATATATAAATATGGTCAAACTTAACACCAGAATTATTTGTTTCTGTACCTCATGACAAAACATAACAAAACCATAGACAGTATTGTAAAAAAAAAAAAATAAAACCCCCAGTCATATAAAATTTTAGTAATAGCACTAGTAAAGAAAGAGAAAAAAGAAAAACAAACTTGCAAATCAAGGAAGGATGATATCGGGTGAGGTCACAAGGTCTACTAAACTAAACTCCTTGTGGCTAAGAAGTTGCAGAGCCATCTATGAGCAGAGATCTCTAACAAAGCAATAATAGTGAACACATCTTCCTGGAGACATCAGTTTAAATAAGTAAATTTCTTGGTCTTGCTAGATAATGGAGCAGCAGCTAGGGGAGTAAAATGCTGTGTTTTGTTCATGTTTTGGGTATATATTATTTTCTGTTATATTAGATAAGGCCACAGCTTTATTCTGAATGACAATTTAAATAATTTTCTTAACCAATACTAGTGTAATAAAAAAAATTTGGCTAGTGGCCAGTAATGCAAGGTTGTATGCCACATTTTCTTGTTATGTCCAGCTTGTCCAGTATTTCAAGACACAACATTAGACACCTAGCTTGTAGCTTTTAGCTTATAACCACAAGTTTGGAGAAAACAAAGAAAAAAAAAAGAGAGAGAGAGAGAGAGGGAGAGAGAGAGAGAGAGAGAGAAGAGAGAGAGAGAGAGGGGAAAAGAGAGAGAGGAGAAGAGAGAGAGAGGGGAGAAAGGAGAGAGGGAGGGAGGGGGGGGGAGGGAGGGAGAGAGAGAGAGAGAGAAGAGGGGAAAAAAAAAGAGAGCGAGGAAAAAAAAGAGAAAAAAGGGGGGAGAGCAAGAAAAAAATAGAAAAGATAGAAAGAAAGAGAAAAGAAAAAGAAGGGAAAAGAGAAAGAGAAAATAGAGAGAAGAGAGAGAGAGAGAGAGAAAGAGAGAGAGAGAAAGGGGAGAGAGAGAGAGAAAAGAAAGAGAAGAGAGAGGGGAGAGAGAGAGGAGAGAAAAGAGAGAGAGAGAGAGGGGAGAAGAGGGGAGAGAGAGAGGAGAGAGATGAGAGGAGAGAGAGGAGAGAAGAGAGAGAAAACGAGAGAGAGAGAGAGGAGAAAGAAGAGAGAGAGAGAGAGAGAGAGAGAGTTAGGTAATTTGAGAGAGAGATAGAGAGGGAGAAGAGAGAGAGAGAGGAGAGAGAGAGAGAGAGAGGGGAGAGAGAGGAGAAGAGAGAGAGAAAAGAGAGAGAGAGTAAAGGAAAAGAGAGAGAAAGAGAGAAGAGAGAGAGAGAGAAAAGGAAGAGAGAGAGAGAGAGAGAAAGGGAGAGAAAGAGAGAGAGCAAGAGAGAGGAGAGAGAGCAAAGAAAAGAGAGAGAGAAGAGAGAAAGGGGAGAGAGAGAGAGGAAGAGAGAGAGAGGAGAGAAGACAGAGAGAGAGAGAGAGAGATAGAGAGAGAGAGAGAGAGAGAGAGGGGAAAAAGAGGAGAGAAGAGGAGAAAAGAATGAGAGAGGAGAGAGAGAGCAAAGAGAAGAGAGAAAAAGAGAGAGAGAGAGAGAGAAAGGGGAAGCAAGCTAGCTGTTTGCTAGCAAACAAAACAAATGAGTTACATCACAGAGAAAAAACAAGCCCTTTGACATGTGTTGCTTTATGGTAATTATGAGGTGCACCTAAAACATAGGATATATGATTTCTCTGCCATCAACGCAAAGGTTCATGACTGGCTTGTTGTTTGATGATTCATCATGGCTTTGTTCCCACAGGGGACTTATTATTTAATTTCTAGTGGTCATAGGATTAATGTTATTACAAAAAGTTTCTCAAGAACATGTAAATGGAACACTGATCAAATGTGCCTCATTGCACACAGAGAGAAAGAGATACAGAGAAAGATACATAGACAGAATATAGGTAGATTAGAAAGACAGGTTAAAAAAGGAAGGAAAGGGAAGGAGAGAGGAGACTAAAAGGGGAATATACAAATAGTAGAGAAAAAATTTATATATAGATAAGATTGATAAAATAAGAGCGTAGGGAAAGGAAATGGAAAAAAGAGAGGACAGGAAATAGAAAGAAATAAAAGACCGAGTTAGAATAGAGGCAGTGAGTGCTCCAGGAAGTTTATTAAGGCAAGTTTTTGGATTCCAGAATGTTTAAAATGGTTAAAGCAAATTATTGTTTAACGCATCAAAGGTCATATAGTATTATGATAAAAAGTATTGTGGCCAAAAGTTAACAAAAGGGTAACGGGGGGGAGAGCAATGGAAGGTGTTAAGGGTATAGGTATATTAAAATTAAAATGGAGAGTATCTATGTGTCTGAGGAAGAGTAACACTGAGAAAGATTGTGTAGGACTTTTCCTGAGAGGAATAGTGTAGCACTGTACTGCCACTGCAGCACAGTTGACAAGGCAGGCAAGCAGGTCATTTTCAGTCTGATCAGTCCTTTTTGTAAACAGGACAATCAGTCAGGAGGTGGAAACAGTTTGGTATAAGTATTAAGGGGAAGAGTCAGGTTTGGGCAGAAATAGATTTGTCAGTGAGGTGGTAGGGTAGATAGTGCAGGAGCTTGGGACTCAGACAAACTGATAAGGCATGAACAATCAAAATAACTGCAGAAGGAAACCTTGCTTACATGTTTTTGGAGAGGTGGGTTATTGTCAGGGGTAAGGGGGGAGGAGGAATTGACAAAGAATCAATCCCACTTGGTTTGCCAAATCCAGTATCAAAAAGGTTTGTAGAAAGGGAAAAATGAAAAAAGGGAAAAAGGGAAATGGGGGGACTGAAAGGGGAAAATAGGGAAAAAAGTGTATGGGGGGAGGGGGTGGGGAAAAAAGAAGTTGGGAAGGAATAGGAAGGAGGGGAAAAGGGGGAAGGGGTATTTCTTTTTTTTAAGATTTGGGGAGGCAAGGAAGCAAAAACGGGGGGTGGGAAAACAGGAGAAGAATTTTTTGGAAAATTTTAGAAAATAAAAGGTCAACTTATGGAAAAGTTTTTTTAAAAATAAAAAAAAATTTATTTGGGTAAAGTTTTTTTAAAAAAGGGAGTAAAAAAAAGGGGAAGAAAAGGTTTTGGGGGGAGGGGGAGAAGGGTAGGGGATTTTTGAAAAAAAGGGGGGGGTTTGGAGGTTAAAATCAAATGGAATTTTTTTTAAGGGGGAAAAACTTGGGAAAAAAAAAGGGTTAGAAAAATGGGGGGAAATGAAAATGGTTTAAAAGGAGAGAAAAAAAGTATAAAAAAAAGGGGGAAGGGTGGTGAAAAAGGGAAAAAGGGGGGGGAAAATTAGAAGGCTTTTGTAAAAAGGAATAATAATTTGGTGGTTGTGGTAAAGATGGGGGGGAAAAAGGGGAATGGATGGGGGAAGGAAGGGTAATTTTTTAGATTGGGTGCCAGGAAAAAAAAAAAGGGGGGGATGGGGAAGAGGAGATGGGGGAGGAGGGGAAAAAGGAAGTTTGGGGGAAAAGAAAAAGGGGAAAGGGGGAAGAAAGGGAAGAGTATGGGGGTGATGCTGAGACATCTTGAAAAAATGGGGAGGAGGAAACAGAGGAAGTAGTTTTGAAAAAAAAGTAGAAAAGAGAAAAACCCCTCGGCATGCCTTTGTTGGCTTATGTAGATGAGGCCAATTTGAATTGAGAAATGCTATTGATAGTTTTTTTGGCAGGGCAGCTCATAAAAACATTTTGGAGCCACCACAAAATTGGCAAAACGTGTTTTAATCAGCAGGCAATTTTACCAGTCTTGCCAAGTTGGGCCAAAGAGGGCAGTGGTTTGTGAAAAAACGTGTTTGGCTGGGTGGCCAAAAAAAGCCCCCATTTTGACATTACAGGGAAAGGGTCGATATTTTTTGGACAGGACAGGAGAGTAACCAATTTAAACTTTATGGGGGAGGGTTAAATTTTGGAAGAATAGGAGTATTGGGTAGGACTTAGCTGGCCTCTGACCGTTTTTGTCCCTTGACAAGAAACAGTGGAGGGGATGGGGAAAAAGTCCCCGACATTGAAGGGGAGGAGTGAATGGGCAGGGGAAAAGGTTTTTTCCAGCGAGGGGCAGTCAGGGGGAAAAAATTGAGGAAATTGGGATTCAGATGTAAGATGAGACATGAAATGTGAAGATGCCCAAATTGCTTAATTGTTTTGGGACATTTTGGAAGCAAAAAAGGTTTTGTCAAGTAAGGGCGGGAGGGGGAATCACAAGAAGGATCCCATTGGCGGGCCAAAAACAGCGTCAAAAGGTTTTAGAGGTGGAAGCAGAGAAGAAAAAGGGTGGGGGAAGAGGGGTGTGGTTGGAGAGAAGTAGTACTGTGGGGGGACAATAAGGGGAAAAGAAATAAAAAGGGGGGAGGCAGCAGAAAGGAAAAAAAAACTGTACAGTAGGTAGGTGATCTGGGTGGAGATTCAGAATGGTAGAGTTTACAGCAAAAAAATTTAAGAGGGGGGGAAATACTGGTCAAGCACTAGCGAAGGGATGTAGGGGTTGGGAAAAAGTGAAAATTCGGTGTTTTGGAAGGGGAAAAACCCAAATTGGTGAAAAAAATTTGGCCAGGTAGTAATTAATGAGGGGAAAAAAAACTTTTTTATCCCCCAAAAGGGGTAGGGTAGGTGTTAGCAAGGGGAAAATTTTTGCCCAAAAAGGCTTGGGTGAAAAAAACCGCCTTTACCCTTTCGCAAGGTCAAAGGAAGAAGACAGAAAAGGGATAAGGGGAAAAGTAAAAAGGGAGGAAAAGCCAGAAAAAATTGGGGGAGGGGGCAAAAGGCAAGGTGGGGTGTCCCCTTTAGGCCCAGTCTCCACCAAAACCCCAAATTTAAAAATAAGAAAAAATGTAGGGGGGGGGGGAAAAAGGGAAATAAAATTAGATAGGTAATAGTGGGGGCACCCTTATGCCCCCCAAGGGAAAAAAACCCTTACGGGGTTTGGGACCGAAATAAAGTGGGAAAAAA
>NW_023640909.1:5000-10922 GCF_015228065.2 Penaeus monodon | reverse complement strand
GTCCGACCGTTTTGGTAGGCCTCCGGACGGCTTTAATATTGATTTTAATTTCATGTACCTAGGATTTTGCAGGTAGCATGACAATTATTTAAAGTAAGGAAAAAACGTCTTCATTAATTTCAAAGCAATTACTAATCATAATATTTCATCAGAAATTTATACATGGCCCGGCGCTTCACAAGGTCGTTTCCATTTTTCACTAATCGCTTACATTTGAAATATATTTTTTGAATGGGGAAATTTGAGTGATGAGCGCAAATGAGCAATGTTAAATGAATGCAACCGTGCCACATGTTCACTTCTAAAATTTTGATGTCGGTTTTATTTATTTATTGAAATGGACGTTTTCCATGAGTGTATTAGTGTAATATAGATTAAATCATATATACTGGTTCAAAATACGCTCAAACACTTGTGAAACAGTCTCAAAATTTTGTTTCGGAAAGGTCTGAGAATTTTCGTGAGTTTTTCACGGTATGAATTTCCATTTTTTTTTTTTTTTTTTTTTTTTTTTTTTTTTTTTTTTAATCTTTATTTTTGCGACGTAATACAGGTGGTTTTTGTCTTCATGGAATAAGGGGTTTTTCAGCGAGATAATAAAAAAGTATAAATTAATGTAATGTAAATTAATTTTATTAAAATTTGATTAAATTAAGGAAATTAATGCTATATGAAAAGATAACTAAATAAAGGGACAGCAAATAACTAAATAAGAGTTTAATAATAATGTGATAATTCATACAAAATAAAAAAGTAAGACATATTTTTTAAATTCACAAAATCTGGGAGGGAGGGGGGGGGGTCATCCCTAGAGGAGGCGTGGTAGTAAAAAAAAAGTTAAGAACGGTTGATTAAACCCAAGGGGAAAGTATCCCTATTTTCTGATTCGGTGGCAGGGACATTTCGTACTGTTTATAAGACGGGTTTTCAGAGACAGTTTTTCCATGCAGTATAAATGAACCATTACTTAGGTTGAAATTTTAAAGGATTTTACGTTAGCGATCAGTTTGACAAAATTCCTTTCTATAGATTTCTCTTCATATTGTAACATGTATAGCGTGTACTTTTATAAAAGGAAAACTTGCATTTCAAAAGGGTTACCAATGAAGGACTAAGAGTGTACACACTATATGTATTGTTAACAGTAATGACAACGGATATAAGTACTGTCCCCTATATGTTTTGTGAATATTGTTAACATACAAAAGGGCTCCACATGTGTCTCAGACACCAAGGAGCGATCAGTAGGCCTTATAAACCGTGCCTGATGTGCCTCTTCCTTGAATTTGCGGGGAAGGAAAATGTGTTTTTCTTGTTATACTATTAATTGATGATGTCATTATTCTATTGGATATGGATTATTAAACATGCCAAAATATACTACACACAATATAACCTATGGATAGGGGATAGATGGACGGATATATCGATTGGATAGATAGCAATCATGTATAATTATTAGTCCAATTACGTTTTATTGAGTCTGGGTTATGGGATAAGATAGAAAAGGCGCAAGGTTAGTCGCATTCACCAATGTTTTAATTGAAGGTTTAATTGAAGAGATCTGTTTGTTAAAGCGTGTGTAAATATACAAACGGTTTCTCGTTAACATGTCATTCTGGGAGGTGTCTGTGCACATTCAGAACAAACTCATTTTTCTGCACACGATGTTAGGTAGTTTGGATGGATGAATGAATATGATGAATGACATTATAGACAGATCGATATAGGAAATTATAAATAGATGGATAGCTACAGATATAGATATAGTGGACCATTAGATAGACTACAATAAATAGATAGGACAGATAAAGATCTGGGTGCATGGATAAGAATAAACACCGAAAACAGCACTAATGTACTGATTTTCAAGGTCATACCTCTATCTGTTTATGCAATTTTAATTAGAACTTACGAGTGGGCGGAAGATTATGGTAGCATCCTTCCTCAGTTCGGCAGAGCCTGAAAAAAAAGTTTGAAATGTAAGGATGAATGATAAAAGAACTTTTCCCGTTGACGTATATCTGGGGAAAATTAAAGATGCTAGTATGTAGTGGGTTTGTGTGCGAGATATATCTAGATATGTTTTATATGCACGTGGGTTTTAGCGTGATAAGGTTGCATATGCCGTGTTTGAATATATGCATACATGAATTTTCTTATATAGCATCTTATGCATTTAATCTCCATATAGTTCATATAGGACCTACAGCGTGAATCTGTAAATTGTTCAAATGATGATGATCAGAAGATTCTTATTATACATCTATTATTATGTTTTAATCAAACATTACATTTGTGCTCATTAGGCATAAATGTAAAGGCGTAGTACAGATGACCCATAAATTTGAATTGAAGTTATGTTTCATATGGTGCCTCTGGTTTTGCATAAAGGATGCGCTGTGTGTTATTTTTTGGATATCGTAAAGTGGTACAATTTCTGTGTGTAAGTGTATACCGTTCTTCCTTTGTTTCTCCATCTATCTTAAATTCTATCTGTTTTTTTTTTTTTTTTTTCGCACACACACACACGCACGCACACCCAGACACATACACACCGCACAACACACACACACACACACGCACACACACACACACACGCACAAACACACACCACACATATTATAGATATATATATATATATATCTATATATATATATATATCTATATCTGGTGTGTGTGTGTGTGTTTAGTATCTATGCGTGTTTATACCCATACATACATTATAAATGACAAAATCGATTTAATACACAAATATATATATACATATATATATATATATATATATATAGAGATCATTTTCTCTTTAACTATATATATATATATATATATATGTGGTTGGGTTGTGTGTGTGTGTGTGTGGATGTCGTATGTGTGTACTACATTACATACGCATGTATAATCCACACTGGAGCCTTTCGAATTCTTTTGGACTCAGCCTTTCTGAAGCACCGGGAACCACCGGGCTGGCCCGGAACTTGAAACCCGGCAGTTAACGGTATGAAGCAAGTCATCACCTCAACGGGCTCAGACGTACGAACGTCACAGCTGTCAAACCGTAAAATGTAGACTCCTAAAAGTGAAAAATGAGGTTTCACGAAAAAGAAAGAAAGAAGAAAAAAAAAATAATAATAATAATTAAACGATAAACTAATCATATGGTTAAAAACGTTTGTGCGTTTAAAGAAGGAACGGAAAATGGTTACAATAGAGTAAAAATACTACGATAAAACACTCGGAATAATAATCAGACGCGTGCAACGTTTTAAAACAATTGGAAAAAGCTACCATCTCACGAAACATCGAAGTCTTAGCCGAATAGGAGGGAGAGAGGGGGAGAAAGAGACGAGAGAGGGGGGGCGGGGGGCGGGGGTGAGCAAGATAGACAGAGAAGACAGGACAGGACAGAGAAACGAGAGAGAGAGAGAGAGAGGGGCGAGGGGGCGAGGGCAGAGCAAGAGGACAGAGGACAGACAGACAGAGAGAAATAGAGAGAGGAGACAGGACAGACAGACACAGACAGAGAGGAGAGTCAAAGTCAAACACAGCACACGACCCCCCCCCCCCCTCCTCTTCAAGTACATGTCGAGCGAGGCAGTGATGAGCGAGGCCGACACTAACACAGTGAGGCGACATGGCGACTGAACTCAAAAAGTGAAATGTCTGCTTTCGCATATATATCCCGAAGGCCCATTTGGCATCATGAGGAGAGAAATCACTTTGGTAATCACATTTATAAAAAAAAACATACTTCGAAACACGGTACCATCATGAAATAATTGCCATTGTGCCCATAAAGTTATGTTACACATATTCATGGGATATGCACAAAGAACATGCGCATACGTGTACTGCAAAGGAATATACATACCATACATACACATGTACACTACATATAAATGTGTACATATGCATATACATGTATATATATGTATGTTATATATATATATATATTATATATATTATGTGTGTTTGTGTGTGTGTGGGTGTGTGTGTGTGTGTGTGTGTGACTGTGGTGTGGTGTGTGTATAGACACACACACACACATACATAAATAATATATATATATATCTATATATATTACCAATCTATATTATATATACTAAATAGATATATATATGCCATATATAATATGAATGTATATTACACACATATATACATGCATATATTACATTACATATACATATATGTATTGTATGTATATATTATACATAAATATATATCTATATATATATATATATATTATATATACTATATATGTGCCACTAATATGTATATAAGCCTATGTTTTATATATATACATGCATACTGTGTGTGTATCTATAATATATATGATATATATACATTATATATATATATAGATATATATATATATATATATATCCTATATATTTCATATTTTTTCTTTTATATATTATATATATATATTTCTATAATATTGCTTATATACATTATTAATATAAAACAAACACACTCGTTGCTATATATATATATATTATATAGATATATATATATATCTATATATATATATATGGATATATATATAATTTTGCATATATATATATGTATGTATATGTTATCTATGTAATATTATATATATATATATATATCTATATATATATAAAATATATATATATATGAAAACACACCGCAACACATAACAGATGTTATATATACATTAATTATACTTATATGTGCAGTATATACAATATGATACACAGACATGCACAAGCACACAGATATATATATATATAATTAATAATATATATATATATATATATATATATATATATATCTATATATATTATATATATGATATATATATATATATCTATTATATATGCATATATATATAGATATATGTGAATAGAAGTGTATTACCATGGAAACAAAATACCACATACACAAATCTATCTATCTATCATCATCTGTGGGTGTGGTGTGTGTGCGTGTGTGTTTGTGTGGTGTTGTACATATGGTCTGTGTGCGTGCGTCGTGTGGTGGTGGGTTTGTGTGTGTGTTTGTGTGTGTGTGTGTGTGTGGGTGTGTGTGTGGTGTGTGTCGGTGTGTGCAGGTACATACACACACACACACACACAAACACACACACACCAACAACACGCATAGATATATGTATATATAGTATACATGTACATGTACATATACGCATATGCATTATGTATGTGTGCATAATATATGTGTATTTCTATATATATACAGATCATACACACATACATATATTTTTCTATGTATATATATGCATGAATATATATATATATATATATATTATATATATATATATATATATTATATATAGATATATATATATATATGTATATATATATGAAATATATGTATTTATACATATATATATGTATGTTTATTTAGAATATATATTATATATACACATACATCTATATGCTTTTACACATATACAGACATATATATACATAGATACATACATATATTACTATATATAATATATATACTATATATATATCTCTATATATACACTTATTTTTATTTATTATATTTCATTATTTTATTATTTAAATAACACAGACACATACACACACACACACATACACAACATACAGTACACACACACACACACACACACACAACTATATATATATATAGATATATATATATGAAGATAGATATATATATATATATATGTATATATGTTTATCATACTACATACATAACATAACACACACACTACACACACACACACACACACATAAATTATAATATTATATATATATATAATATATATAATATAATTATATATATCTATCTATATATATCTAATACTCACCCACCGATATATGAAGTGAAATAGCATACAGACACACACACACACACACACACACACGCGGGCGCGCTGCGCTGCGCGCGCCACTATAAATATATTATAGA
>NW_023640908.1:0-10924 GCF_015228065.2 Penaeus monodon | reverse complement strand
TTTTCCCTTTTTTATCTTTATAGATGCCAAAAGGGGCATTTGACTGTTTTGTATAGGGGGGACTCAATAGCCTTTTAACCATGACGGACTAAAATAGGTTGGCCCCCCATAGCCCTTTTACTATACACAGACAAAAACTACGGGGAAGCATTGGGGGCACCGCTATCGAAAATTACGAAAGCCCCAAATTATATAAAACCCAATTATAATAAAATTATATTATATTATATATATAATATATATAAATATTATATATATTATATTATATATTTTAAATATAATTTATATTAATATAATATATATAATTAAATATATATATTTTATAATATATATTTTTATATATTTTTTGTGTGTGTGTGTGTGTGTGTGGTGTGTGTGTGTGTGTGTGTGTGTATGTGGATGTGGTGTGTGTGTTGTGGTGTGTGTGCGGTGCGTGTGTGTTCGTGGGGGTTGTGTTTTGCGTGTGTGTGTGTTTTGCGGGGTTACAAAATATACACACACCAAAAAATCAATTATTATTCCAATTAAAAATTTCCCGCGAAAAAAAGCACCGAACGAAAAAATTAAGCAGAGACAGAAAATGTTTTATTCAAAAAATTTGAAATATAATCGTCTTGTGATTACTTATTTATTTTTATTATTATTGATAATTCGGGGTTTTTATTGCCAGTAGAAAGTTTTCTACAACGATACTGAAGATATACTTAGGGGGGGTGTTATTTTTTGGTTTTTTTTCAAAAACCCCTCTTCTCTCTCCTTTCTCTCTCCCCCTTTTCTTCTCCCCTCTCCCTCTCTCTCTCTTTTTTCTCTCTCTCTCTTTTTCTCTTTTCTCTCTTTTTCCCCCCTCCCCCCCCCATCCCTTTTTTCCTTTTTTTCCCCCCCCCCTATCTTTCTTTTTCCCCCCCCTTCATCCCCTCTTTATTTCCCAGTCCTTTTCTCTCTTAATACCCACCGCCCCCCCATAACCGGTTAATACTTTCACTCTTCCCCTCCCTCCCTTCGGCCCCAAGGGGGCTTTTTCCCTTTTGACCCCCCTCTTTCACTGCAAAACAAAGTTTTTTTCCCATTTTTGTTTTTTGACAAAAGGGGGGAGTTTAAGTATGATTTTCTTTGGGAAAGGGCCGGGGAGGGAAAGAGGGGGAAGAGGAGAGGGGGGGGAGGAGGAAAAAAAAAAAAAGGAGGGAGAAAAACGGGGAAAGAAAAAGGAGGGAGAAAAGGGGGGGGGGGGGAAGGATGAGGGAGAGGGGGGAGGGGAAAAAAAAAAAAAGGGGAAAAATTTTTAAAGGGGGGTGGGGGGGGGGGAAAAAAAACCCCCTTTGGGGAAAAAAAATTTTTAAAATTTTTTGTTTTTTTTCCTGCCCCCCAAACCTTTTTTTTCCCTTTTTTATTTTATATATTTATATAAAATATTTATATAAAAATATATAAATATATTAAAATATTATATATATTTAAAATTAAATTTATTTTTTATATATTTATATATTTAATTAAAACCCCAATTTTTATATTAAAAAAAACCCCACACCCCACAACATAAAAAAATTAATAAAAAATTTGTTTTTTTTTTGGGGTTGAAAATGGGGGTGGGGGCCCGTTTGGGTTGTGGGGGGGTTTTTTTAAAAAAGGGGAAATTTTTTTGGGTTTTATAATAATAATGGGGGGGTGGGGGGGGGGTGTTTTTTTTTTTGGGGGTTGTTTTTTGGGTTTTTGGGAAAGCGTGGGGGGTTAAAAACCTTTTTTTTACAAAACACAAAAAACCCCAAAACCCCAAAAAACCAACCCACAACACCCCAACCCACCAACCAACAACCACCCCCCCCAAAAAAAAAAATATATTATAATTATTATATTATATTTTATATATATAAAATATATATTTATATATTTATATTTTTAAATTATTTTTTATATAAAAAAATATATAAATTTATAAAATTAATATAATTATAAATAATATATAAATAATATGGGTTGTTTTGGTGGGTTTTTGGTTTTGGGTGTTGGGGTTTTGTGTGGGGGTTGTGGGGGGTTTGTGTTGGTTTTTTTAAAACCGGGTTTTTAACACCACCCCCCTTTGGGCCCCAAACAAAAAACCAAAAACAAAAAAAAAAACCAAAAACCAAAACCCAAAAAATTACTTTTTTCCATTTCCCCCACCCCCCACCTTTTTAAAAAACCCCCTTTCCCCCAAAAAACCCCCCCAACCACACAAAAACCCCCAACCACACAACGGGGGGAAAAAGGGGTTTTGAAAACCTTTGTGGGGGGGGTTTTAACGGGGTTTAAAAAAACAAAATTTGGGGGTTTGGGGGGGCCCCCCCCCCCCGGGCCCGTGGGGTTTTTTTTTTTTTGAAAAAAATTTTTAAAAATTCCCCCAAAAACGGGTTAAAACAAAAAAAACAACAAAAAGGGGGAAAATTTTCAACCCTGGAGGGGGAACCCAAAAAAATTTTTCCAAAAATTATTGTAAAATTTTCAAAAAAAAAAAAAACCTTCCCCTTAAAAAAACCATTTTTTTTTTTTTTTAAAAAGGGGTTTTTTTGTTGTTTCATTTTTCCCCCTATTTTTCCCCCTTTACCCTCCCATTTTTCCTTCTTTTATTCAAATCAAAATTTTTAAATTTCCCCCTCCCCCCCCCCTTAAAAAAATTTTCCCTTTTCTAAAATAGTTTTTTCCTTAAAATTTTTTTCCAAATAAAAAAAAAATTTAAACTGAAAAAACCCCCCCTTTTTTTTTGGGTTTTTTTTACCTTTTTGCCGAAAATTTTTTTTTTTTGGGGGGGGCCCCGGGTTTAAAATTCCCCAAAAAACTCCTTTTTTCCCAAGGCCCTTTTTTTTAAAAGGGGGGGTTTTTTGGTCCCCCCCACAGTTTTTTCCCCTTTTTTGCTTTGGGAGTACGGGGAAAAAGGGGGGGAAACCCTAAAAATTTCCCTAAAAACCCCCGGGTTTTTTTCCCCCCTTGGGAAAAAAAACGGGGAAAAAGGGTTTTAAAAAAAAAAAGGGAAAAAAAACAAAAGGGAAAATTTTTTTATTCAAAAAAAAAGGTTTTTTTTTCCCTTAAGTTTTTAATTTTTTCCAGGGGCCCCAAATAGTGTTTTTAAAAATAGGGGTAGAAAAAAAGGGTTTTTGGAGGGGAAAAATAAGGGGGAAAAAATTTGGGGAAAAACCAAAAAAAATTGGGTTTTAAAAATTTTTTAATAAAAAAAAAACTTTGGGGGATTTAAGGGGGGTTTTAAAAAACCACAAGAAAAAAAGGGGAAAATTTAACCCAAAAAAAATTTGGAAAAAAAATTTTTGGAATTTAAATCAAAAAAAAAAAACCGCGGGGGGGAAAAAAGGGGGAATTTTATTTTAAATTAAAATTGGGAAATTTTTTTGTAAAAAAAAAATTTTTTGGGGGAACCAGGGGTTTTCCCCGCCTGGGAAAAAAAAAAGAAAGCAAAAAATTCCTTAAACCGGAAAAAAAAGGGTTTTTTATTTTTTTTTTCCCCGAAAAAATTTTTTTTTTAAAAAAAAAGGGGGGGCCTTTTTGGCCTCAAAAAGTTTTAATTTGGGGGGAAAAAAAAGGGGCCCCCCTTTTTGGGGAGGGGATTTTCCCCCCCCCCTGGGGGGAAAAAACCCCCCTCCCAAGAAAATTGGGGGTTTTTTCCCCAATTTAAAGGGTAAAAGGGGAAAAAAAAGGCCCCCTTTTCCCCCCCCGGGGCCCCTTGGGGGGAAAAAAAAAAAAAAAAAAGGGGGGGGGGTTTAAATTTTTTTTTTTTTTTTTTTTTTTTTTTTTTTTTTTTTTTTTTTTTTTTTTTTTTAAAGGTATTTTTTTTCCCCTTTTTCCCGGGGAAAATTTTTTTCCCAAAAATTTTAAAAAAAAAGGGCCCAAAAAAAGAAAAGGAGAAAAAAAATTTAAAAAAATAAAAATTTTTTTTCCCCTTTTGGCGGGGAAAAAATAAAAACCCCCAAAACCCCGGATTTCCCCCCCAACAAAAAAAATTCCCCCCCGCAATTTTGGTTTGGGTTTAATTTTGTTTTTCCCCCACCCAAACACCCCAAAAATTCCGCCCCCGGGGGCCCCGGGGGCCCCCGGCAAAAAAGAAAACCCCCCAAAAGGGGAATTTTTTGGGGGGTTAAAATTTTTGGGGTTTTAAGGTCAAACCCCAAATTTTGGGGGTTTTTTACCCCGGGTGGGGAATTTTTAATGGGGGGGGTTGGGGGAAAATCCCCCCCAGAAAAGGGTTTTCCCCCCAAAAACAACTCCCCCCGGGGGAAAAAGGGAAATCTTTTTTGGGCCCCCCCCCTTTTAAAAAAAAGGAAAACCCCATTTAAAGTTTCCATGTTTTGCCCAAAAAAAGGGGGCCCCCCAAAAGTAAGTTTTTTGCCCAAAGGGGCCCCGAGGGGGTTTAAAAAGGGGGCCCACAAAAAAATTAAAAAATATATTTTTTTTGGGGGCCCGGGGGGAAACCCGGTTTAAAAAAAAAAGGGGCGCCTGAGGTTTTTTTGTTTTTTTAAAAACCCTGGTTTTTTTCCCCCCTTTAAACCAGGGTTTTTACGGTAAAAATTTGGCCGGGCCCCAAAGAAAGGGGGAAAAAGGGGTTTTTCCCCTGGGGAAAGGGTTTTTTTTTTTTCCCAGTTGCAAACCGGGGTTTTTTTTCAAGGGGCAAAAAAAAAAACCCTTGGGGGGGGTTTTTTTAAAATTTTTTGTTTTTAATTTTTTTTGGGGAAACCGGGGGAATTTTAAAATTTTTCCCCAACCCAAAAAAAATTTTTCCCCAAACATAAAAAAAAAAGGCCAGGGGGGTTCCCCGGCTTTTTTTCCATTCCAAGGGGGGACCTTTCCCGGTTTTAATAAAAATAAAAAGGGAAGGGCTTTTTAATAAAATTAAAGTTGGGGTTTTTTGGGATTTTGTTGTTTTTGTGTTTTTGGTTTTTTGGGTGTTTTTTTTTACCCCCCCCTTTTTTTTAAACGCAAAAGTATGTTTGTTAAAACTTTTAACCTTTTTTAAAGGGTTTTTTTTTTTCTTTTTTTTTTAACCAAAAAATTTTTTCCCCCAAGGGGCAAAAAAAAAAAAAGCCAAAAAACCTAAAAAATTGGGGGAAATATAAATAAAAAAAAAAAAAGGAAACCAAACTGTTTTTTTCCAAAAAAAAACCCCCAAATTATTTTAATTTTTTTCCCCCAAAATTTTTTTTTTCCAAAAAATTTTCACACTTTTTTTCCCTTTACAAATAATTTGAAAGGGGCCCCATCAGGGAAAGGGGATTTGGCCCCCCTTTTTTTTCCACCCCAACCCTTTTTTTTTTTTTTTATTTTTTTTTTTTAAAAAACCCCCGTTTTTAAAATTTTAAAAATAACAAAAAAAAAAAAAAAAAAAAAAAGGGGAAAAAAGGGGTTTTGAAAAAAAAAAGAAAAATTTTGGGGGGGAAAAAAGGGGGAAAGGGGGGAATTTCGGGGAAGAAAAAAAGGGGAAAAGGGGAAACCCGGGGTTTTTTTTTTAAGGGGGAAAAAAGGTTTTAAAGAAAGCTAAAAAAAAAAGGGTTTTAGGGGAAAAAAAGGGAAAAAGTTGGGAAAAAAAATTTAAGGGGGAAAAAACCAAGGGGGGGGGGAAAAAAACCCAAAAAATTTCCAAATTACCCAACAAAAAGGGGGGAAAAAAAAAAAAAAAAAAAGGGGTTGGGGGGAAAAGAGAGGGGAAGGGGGGGAATAAGCAAAAACCCCAAAAAAAAGGAAAAGAGGGGGAAGGGGGGGGGGGGACTAAAAAAAAGGAACAAGGGGGGGGGGAAAAAAAGGAAAGGCCCAAGGGTAAAAAAAAAAAAGGAAAAAGGGTTTTTTAAGGGGAAAAAGGGGGAAAAAAAAAAAACAAAAAAAGGGGGGGGGGCCTTTCAAAAATTTAAAAAAAAAAAAAAAAAAAAAGAGAAAAAAAAAAAATTAAAAAAAAAAAGCATTTTTCCCTTTTGGGCCCCCCTTGCTTATTTTTCCTTAAATTTCCCCCTTTGTTTCCCCCCCCTTTTTTTTTTTTTTTTTCTTTTTTTTTTTTTTTCCCTTTTTTTTTCCCTTTCCCACCCCTTTTTTTCCCCATTTTTTTTTTTTGGGGGTTTTTTCCAAACCCTTTTGGAAAATTTTAGAAAAAACGGGGGGGGGGGCCCCCCAAATTTTTTTTGCAAAAATTAAATTAGGTTTTTTTTTTTTTTTTTTGGGGCCCTCGGGGGTTTTTTTTCTTTTTAAAAACCTTTTTTGGGTTTTTGGGCAAAAACCCTTGCAAAAATTTCCCCCCCTTTTTTCTTTTGGGTTGCCCTTAAAAGGTTTTTTTTAAATTTAAGGACCCACACAAAAGGGGGAAAATGAAACCCTTTTTTTGGATGAAGAGGGGGGGGCCCCGGGGGAAGGGAGAAAAGACCCCTCTAGGGGGGGGAAAGGGGGAACAAAAAGGGGAAAAAAAAAGAAATAAAAGGGGAAAACGTGTTTTTAAAAAATGGGGGGGGGGGGCCCCACAAAAAAACCCCCAACCCCAAATTTTTTAATTGTGGGGGGGGTTTTATGTTTTGTGTGTGGGGTGGGGGGTTTTTTATGTGTATGTGAGTGTGTTTTTGATTGAAAACCAAACCCACACACAGTTTTATTAATAATTAAAAAATTTAAATTTTTAATAAATAATATTAAAATTAAATAAAAATATTATTTTTTAATTATATTATTTTATATATATTTAAAATATTTTAAATATAAATAAATATTTTAAAATTAAAATAAAAAATTATTATATATTATAATTAAATAAATATTTATACGAGTATATGCAATTTTTATTTTAAAATTTTAAAAATAAAAATATTTAATTTTTTATAATATAAATATAAATAATAATTTAATATAATATAATTTTTTTATAATATTTTTTAATATAAATTATATAATTTTAATATTATATTTTTAATATATTTTAAAATAAATTTTTAAATAAAATATTATTTATATTATATTATATAAATTAAAATTTAATATATTTTTAAATTAATTTTAATTTATGATAAAATATATATAAAATTTTTAATATATATATATAAATATAATATATATTTTTTTTTTTCCCCCCCCCCCCAAAAAACACACCCAAAAAAAAAAATATATTAAATATATTATTAATAATGTATATATATAAAAATTAAAAATTTATATTTTAAAAATATATAAAATTTTAAAATTATATAAAATAATATATATACATTTTTTAATTTTATATAATATTTTTAAATATATTTATAAATATTATAAATTTTAAATTTTAAAATATTTTTTTTTATTATATTTAAAAATAAAAACCAATTTTCTTTTTTGTTGTTTGTTTGGTGTGGGGGGTTTTGGTGGTAATTTTAAATATATTATAATAAAATATATATATATTATTAAATATATTTTATTATTTATTATTATTTATTTAAAATTTAATATTTTATATTATAATTTATAATATTTATTATATTAAAAAATTTTTTTTATATATATAGATAAAATTTTTAAAAATATATATATATAATATATATATATATTATTAAAATTTTTTTTAAATAAAATAATATTTAATTATTATATTATATTATTTATTATTTGTTTTTTTTTTTTTTTTTGGGTTTTTTGGGGTATTTTATAATATATAAAAATTATATATAATTTATATATATAATATTATATATATATATTATTATTTTATATTATTATGATTTTTAGATTTTAAATTTATATATATATATTATATTTATTATATAAATTATATTATATTTTATATATGTTGTATATATATAAGTATTTATAAAATATTATTAAAATATATATTTTAAAAATTTTTTTTAAAAAAAATTTAATATATAATTATATATTTTATATATATTTAATATTTTTATATAAAATATAATTATAATTTTTTTTTTTTTTTTTTTTATTAAAAAATTAATAATTTTTTTAAACAAATTTTAAAAAAATTTTTTATTATTTTATAATTTATTTTTAAATTATTTATATATGTTTTTTTTTTTTAAATAAAATTTATATTTTTAACCCCAAAACCCTCTTTTTTTTTTTTTTTTTTGTTTTGTTTTTTGTTTTTTCCCTTTTTTTTGTTTTGGTTTTTTTTGTTGGGTTTTAAAAATAAAACCCATTTTTTATTTTTTTTTTTTGGGGTTTAATATTAAAAAATTTTTTATTGAGATAAGTAAATTTTTTAAATTTTTAAATTTTTAATAAAATAAAAAAAGGGAAAAAATTTCCAAAAAAAAAAAAAAATTTTTTTTTACCCCCCAAAAAATTTTTTTTAAATTTTTTTTTAAAAAAAAAATATTTTTGGGAAAAAAACCCCAAAAAAAAAAAAACCGGGGAATTTATGTGGGGAAAAAAGAAAAAAAAAAAAAAAAAAAAAAAAAAGGGGAAAAAAAGGAAGGGGGGGTTGAAATAAAAAAAAAAACCCATGGAAAAATTAAAAAAAGGGAACCCAAAAAAAAATTTAAAAAAAAGGAGGGGGGGTTAAAAAAAAAAATTAAAAAAAAAAAAAAAAAAAAAAAAATGGGAAAAAAAAGGGGTAAAAAAAAGGGGAAAAAAAAAAATTAAAAAAAAAAGAAAAAAAAAAAAAAAAAGGGGGATTTTTAAAAAAAAAAAAAAAAAAAAAGGGGGGGGGGGGGGGAAAAAAGGGGAAAAAGGGGGAAAAAAAAAATTTTTGGGAAAGGGGTTTAAAAAAAAAAAAAAAAGGGGAAAAAAAAGGGGGGGGGAAATAGGGAAGGGGGGGGAAAGGGGGGGGGGGAAAAAAAAAAAATAAAAAAAAAAAAAAAGGGAAAAGAAAAAAAAAAAAAAATGGGAAAAAAAAAAGGGGGGGGAAAAATTTTTTTAAAAAAATTTTTGAAAAAGAGAAAGGAAAAAAAAAAAGGAAAAAAAAAGGGGGGGGTTTTAAAGGGCTTTGGATTTTTAAAAAAATTTTTTTCCCCCTTTTTTTTTTTTAAAACCCTTTTTTTTTTTTTAAAAAAAAAATTTTTTGGGAAAAAAAAAAAATTTTTTTTTCCCTTTTTTTGAAAGGGGCCGGGGGGAAAAAAAATGTCCTTTTTGGAAAAAAATTTTTTAAATTTGAAAAAAAAAAATTTTTTTAAAAAAATTTGAGGTTTAATAAAAAAGTGGGGGGGAAAAAAAAAAATTTTTAAATTTTTAAAAAAAAAAAAAAAAAAAAATAAAAAGAAAAAAAAAAATGGAAAAAAAAGGGGGGAAAAAAAAAGAAAAAAAGGGGGAAAAAAAAAAAAAACCCCCCCCTTTAAAAAGGGGAAAAAAAAAATTTTTTAAAAGTTAAAAAAAATTATAAAAAAAGGGGGAAAGGTAAAAAAAAATTTTTGGGGAAAACTTAAATTTTTTTTTTCCCCTTTAATTTTTTTTCCCTTTTTTTTTTTTCCCTTTTTTTTTTTTTTTTAAAAAAAAAATTTTTAAAATTTTAATTTTTGGGGGCCCCCCAATTTTTTAAAAAAAAAAATGAAAAAAAAAAAAAAAAATTTTTTGGATCGAAAAAACAAAAAAGGGAAAATTTGTTTTTTTGTGTAAAAAAAACATGAAAAAGTTTGGGTTTTTTAAAAAAAACGGGGGGGAAAAAATTTGGAAGAAAAAAGAAAAAAAAAAAAAAAAATTTTTTTAAAAAAATTTTTTTTTAAAAATTAAAAAAAAAAATATATTAACACATTTTAAAAAAAAAAAAAAATTTTTAAAAAAATTAAAAAAATTTTTTTAAAGGGGGCCCCCCTTTTTCCCCTTTTTCCCTTAAAAAAAAAAAAAAAAAAAAAAAAAAAAAAAAAAAAAAAAAAAAAAAAAAAAAAAAAAAAAAAAAAAAAAAAAAAATAATTAATTTTAAATTAAAAATTTCTTTTTTTTTTTCCCTTTTGTCCCAGGGGGGAAAAAAGGGACAAAAATAAATTTTTTTTTTTAAAAAAGGGTTTTTTTTTTTTAAAAAAAAATTTTTTTTCCCTTTTTTTTTTTTTTATTATATTATATATATATATATTTAAATATTTTAAAATTTAAAAAAAAATTTTTAAATTATATTAAAATTTTTTAAAATATTATATTTTTTAAAAAAAAAAAAAAAAAAAAAAAAAAAAAAAAAATTATATATTTTTAATAATTTATAAAAATAAATATTTTTTTTTTTTTTGGTTGGGGGGGGGAAATTTTTTTTTTTCGGGGGTTTTGTTTTTTGGGGGGGGGGGTTTGGGTTTTTTTAAAAAATTTTATATATTTTAAAATTTAATTATATATAATATATATAATAATAAATAAATAATAAAATATAATATTATATTATATTTATTATAATATTTTTAATATATATAATATTATATTATTATATTATTTAAAAATTTTTTTTTTTTAAAAAATTTTTTTGGGGTTTGGGTTTTTTTGGGGTGTGTGGGGGGTTTTTTTTTTTTTTTTTTTTTTTTAATAATAAAATTTTTAAAAAATTTTAAAAAAAAAACCCCCTTTAAAATATACATTAAATTTTTATATATTAATATTTTAAAATTTAAAAATTTAAAAATTTTTAAAATTTATTTTAATTTTATTTATAACAATATTTATTATATAAAAAATTATTTTAAAAAAAATTTTATATTAAAAATAAAATATATATAAAAAATTAAATATTAAAAAATTTTTATATATTATATGTAAAAATAATATAATTTATTTAATTTTTTAATATATATTTTAATTATTAAAAATATATTTAAATTTAAAATTTTTTAATTTTTTTTTAACTATTTTTCCATTATTTAAAAAAATTTAAAATTAAAAAAAAGAACAAAAAAAAATTTTTCCTAAAAAAGGAAAAAGAAAACTTTCTTTTTAGAGAAAAGGGTTCTGTCCCCCCCTTGGGCCCAGGGGGGAAAAAAAAAAAAACCCCAAAAAAAAAAAA